>NW_025943102.1:58583-116152 GCF_000764305.2 Hyalella azteca | reverse complement strand
CTGCCTGTAAATATTTACCTATATTTATTGACAACGGTCAATATTTTTCTTTCTACTTATAGCCAATGCACTAATTCTCTGTTTACACACGAATTATGTTAACACCATCACGAAATATAAGGCAATATCAGTGGAGTCAATGAGCGTATATATGAACCGCGTTCAAGGAAGGCACTTTGCGAACTGAGTCATATCGATGATCCGCTGACCCATGTTCCGTTTAGCTGCGGCTTATGCTGCGGGTTGTGGAGCAAGTGGGTCACTATGACCCACTTCTGTGGATGACTCGCTTTTGGAGGCAAAAATTTCTCTCAGTGTACTTAGAGAACTCGTCAGTTCTTTCTCCGATTCCAATTCAGTCAAGTCGGTAGGAAAAATGTTTTTCGAAGGCATTCTGGAATTCTCTCCGATACACACTTTTCGATCCGAGAAAACCAAATTATTCTCAGAGTGCTTTTGCATAGGATCATTGCACTTACATGGCTTATTTGCTAGCTTACATTTAGAGCACATGTGCGTTAGTTTTGCATCAGTACAATCAAAAGAAAATTTTACATCATCACTGTTGGATTTGCGAGAGGAACAATTTGTTACCTCTCTCGCCTGGCGTCAATCATTGTGAGAATCATCAGTGTGGTTCTCTTATACATAAAAACCTGTGGGATAAGTGTTAGTACGACAAACATTTACATTAGGATTAAGACGACGGTACTCAACTTGTTGATTGTTGTTTGAGTGGCTGCCTCTCGTGCTGTATCCACCTCTTGGGGGTGTTTGATTGTTCATTGGTTGGCCGAAATATCCTCCTCTTGACGGTGTCGGATTGTTCGTTGGCTGGCCAGGGTATCCACCTCTGCCACGGTATCCTCGGCCACCACGTCGCGACCGGCGGCCGCGGCCTCGTCGGTTACCTCGCGGGGCCGCTGTTGCTGCATTTGTTGCAGTCGTCGTCTCGGCGGTCGTTGAACTCGTTGCTGCTGCTGTTGGTTGTTTCTCGGTGTACAATTTATGTACGCTCTTCGCTGGGGTTTTTCGGTAGATATCTTTTTCTGTGGCTACCACATGATGCGTTAGTGCAGAATATACGTTTGCTACGCGGTCATTGGCCGTCCGTTTTAGGAGGGTGTCGGTGACGACGCGCTTCTTGAAGACTAAGCTGGCACCCATGTCGAAAACAACTTCTGTGATGACGTCGACTAGAGGACGTTGTTCTACGGCTGGATTGTAACTGCTGCGGTTTACGAAAGTTTTCGCTACTTTGATGGCTGCGTCGCGCAGTGCGTAAACGTTTTGTGTAGCGTTTATTTTTTCGGGTTTCGCGGCGTGTGCAACATCGAAGAACTCCCTGGCGGCGTCTACGAAAGAAACGCATGTGACTCCTGAGTACGTGAGTAGGAGGTCCTTTTTCACCTCTTTAAAAGTAAAGCCTAAGTGATCATCGTTAAGGTATTTATTTACGACCGTTCGTGCATCACCCCATTTTTTTATGGGTGTGTTGTGCTAATTGCTGGATACGACTACGATCGTCAGTCAACCCCGTGGATTCAAAATGAATAGTCATATGATCCAACCATGTTTTCACGTCCGTTTCAGCCGTACCGACTGATGCCGGTGGCTCACCTTGCAATACATGACCACGAAAGTTTGGAATCTCATTCGGGCTCGGAACGTATGTCATAGCAGGTCGGCTATTTACCATATCCGTCGTCGATGATCCCGATGTTGGCCCGACAGCGGCGTGCGTTGCAGCGGGCGTAGATGTTGCGCTTGGTTGCGTACCGGGTTCCATCTCCACTTTTGGTTCCCTGTCTGGGTACCTAATGGGCACTTTTCTGGTACGCACTGGACGCACTCCAATATTTAGGCTGTCTTCTAGATCTGAGTCACTGCTATTTTGCATTTAGTATCACTGTCAATCAATCACTTCACTTCTCATCTGTTCGTTAGCGCCACTGTCACAGCTCGTGTTTTGACTTTAAGCTATGCTATCAGATTATTGGTTCAGGGTTCTTAGAAGTGGTCTAGTCTTAGACAGCCAAGGGGACTGAAAGACAGAGTTGACTTTAAGTGAACTATATTATATTACGGAACGCGTGACAAAGCGGGGTGACTATATTAGCAAGGCTTTAGCTGCAGCCAGCAAACGTGTTGCTAGAGTGGCTGGCGAGTGACTGACTATCGGTGCCGAAGGCACAGTAGAGAACCGCAAGTGTGATGTCACTGAAGGTGGCACACACAATCAATGAACAGCTGAGGATGTCGGTCAATACCGGACATAAGTGCAAAAATAATTTGAGAAAGCAAAGTAATTATCAAAAGCACACACATCACACTAAAAATTAATTAAGCTGACAGAAATGAAAAGAACTATTGTAACATTTATTGATTAATGACAATAGAATGAACATGAACTAAAATCCATAATACATGAACCTGAAACATGTATATTAAACAATATTAAACACCTAATTGAATCACACACAGAATAATCAGCCAACTCACCAACTGGTGATGGCAGTGATTTTCAGAATCTTCTGCTAACTCAAGACAAGCTCATTTGCATGCAATAATTTAGGTTCATAGGGTCATTCAACACCTGAACAAGACAAGGAAACATAGTGGGATATTAGGCACAAATGTATTACCTATTACTAATTTTAGCATTAAATATGACAAAAAATTAACCTGTTTGCAGTAAATGAAAATAAATAAATGTAAGAAATTGTAAAATAGAAATGTTGAGCTAATCACACAAGCTTGACCTGCCCTAAGATTACCCCTATTAACAACGTCAATACGATGCAAATGAAAATGCCTACAACAATTGTGGATTCCAATGTGATCCAAACAAAAACTTGACACAAGTGTGCACTAGTTTCTGAAATTGACACTTTTTTAACCTATTATAACTAGAAAACAGGCAATTGAAATGTTTACACTATGAAGCATTGATGTGAGAAGTCATTTTATAGTCAGTAATTGGTGATGCTGTTGCCGGGTCTATTAAGTCTTGTGCCGCAGGTGAGGTGAACCTGCTATCTACTTGATTGGGTAATTGGCAACAACTCTGCTCTAAATAAAAAATATTGGAAGACTGGTTCCTATAAATAATGACAATGAAATTGAAATAAAGTTCTGTATATCAAATGAACATATATTTTAGCAAAATTGGGAATTTAATGATTAAATTAATTTGGACAGTGTAGTGAAAACAGACAAGTTAGTTTTATTTAAGGAGCATGGACAGGTGAAGATGAGCAGGTGAAACTGCAACTGAAAGAACTGAATAAAGTGCAAATCAGGAATGACTGATAAACTGATTTGATGTAAAACATTAAAAATGCAAGAACTATTAACTTCCTTCAAACTGATTGCAGCTTCATGTTCATGTTGTGACTTTACCTTTAAACTTAGGGTTATCTTTGAATGAGGTTCGAATAAAGCAAAAAACAAGGGTATCAATCAAGGAATATTGCAAGCAGAATTGAGAACATAAACTCACTGAAAATAATTATGACCATAACAACACAAAATAAATTAATTATCTAACAATATTGCTAATGAATTAAAATGAAGTAAATGTGCCAGGGATCTAAGAAAATCAATTCATGCAATTAGCCAAATAACACCAATAAAATTAAAAAGATAACAAAGACAAATCAAAGCCTATATTATTAATGAAATATTAATGACATTTTAATGCTTCTTAATAGATCATTAACCCACTCATTAACTTCAAAAATAATGAATATAATTTAAATTGAGTAAATTTAATCAAAGAATGAAATGTGATTATTATTGAAGGAAGACATGAAGGTTGGGCTACACAGTAGCCTTTTTCAACCTAGTTTCAATGCTAACACATTCATGTGTTGTTGAGATATTAAGAACTTGAAGATAGTTCTAGGAAGAGTTCTGGTCCCTGGTTAGAGTATATTATATTACTCTTCATAAAATGTACACATCACTATAGCCTCATCAAATTGTCATCCAAACCCCCCACAGGTTTGTTCAACTGTACATCTTAGCCCTGCACGTGCACTCTCTTCTTGCGTGCCATGCAAGATGGAAGCTCCAGTTGTGCCACTCGGCGCCCACCCAAACTCCTTGCAGAAAATTTCTGCTCCATTGTTAAATCAGGTATTTTTATTTGATTTTAGCTGTCCATAAATTTCACTATGGAACAAATTTTTGACTGATTTTTCAAATTACCTGAAATCACCTATATTTTGTTATATTATTGGTATGTAAGTATAAACTAGTTGACTTTATAAGCACTGGTACTGATTGACTGATGGAGCATCTGGCCAGGAAATTGTAACTCAGTTATTTGCTCAGACCGAGAATTAACCCTGAGTAATCCTTGCATGAACCAGAACAGACTGGGTGGAAGTTTCCAATTATTTACAATATTTGTCACAATTTTCAATTTATGTTGCAACAACTAATGCGTTTTACTAAAAATCAAACATGCAAGTCAACAGTTTACTGTGTCTGTTAATTATATGGGAAATTGTTTTACTCGGTATTTTTGTCATTAGTTTGGTGAAGTTGGGTCAGCACTGGCATCAAGAGACGCTGCTGGCAACACTGACGCCTCTGAGGCATCCTGCTCTAAGGAACGCGTCGCGTCCTGGTGTTCCCAGCATGCATTAGCGCCTGCAGGTGTAGGCCAACTACCACATCACATTGATGTAGATAATTCTGCTTCAGGACCTCACCGCTTCTCTGAAAACACCTCTAATTCAGGGATTGGACTGCAGCAGCACATTAATGCTATGCATTCAATTAACAAATTTTTTCAGCTCCCTGACTTTGAACAATCTTCTACCACAAGAAAGTCAATTCAAGTGCTTATTGACTCCAAAAATTCATGCAGACGTAAATCAAAAAGCCGCTTCTGTTTGAATTCGTGTACTAACGATACTGATCTCGAACAACATATTTGCTCACAGCCTCCACCAAGAAATGCACAGAAATACTCTCAAAGTAAACATGCTGATGGCTGCAAAGAAGTCTTGCACAAGCATTGCTTATCTAAGCATTTGTCAGTGAAGAAGCTCTGTTGCTCTGAGTGCGACTATGCTTGCACCACAAAAAGGAACTTGAAAAGTCATTTGCTTCGCAAGCATTCAATGGGAAAACCTTTGCTGTGCTCCATTTGTGATTATGTCTGCTCATCAAAATATGAGTTGAAAAGTCATTTTGTACGAAGGCATTCAACAGAAAACCTATTCTGTGCTCTAAGTGTGATTATGCTTGCACCACAAAATGGGAGTTCAAAAGTCATTTTCTTCATAAACATTCATCAGAAAAACCTTTTCAGTGCTCTGATTGTGATTATGCATGCACCAAAAAATGGGAGTTGAAAATACATTTTCTCCGCAGGTATTCAACTGTAAAGCCTATTAAGTGCTCCAAGTGTGATTATGCTTGCACTGCGAAATACGACTTGACAAGTCATTTTCTTCACAAACATCCCACCAAAAAACCTTTTCAGTGCCCTAAGTGTGATTATGCTTGCACCACAAAGGGAAAGTTGAAAAGTCATTTACTTTACAAACATTCAACAGAAAAGCCAATTCAGTGCTCTAAGTGTGATTATGTTTGTACCACAAAATGGGACTTGAAAAGACATTTTATTTACAAACATTCAACAGAAAAACCTATTCAGTGCTCTGAGTGAAATTATGCATGCACCACAAAATGGGAGTTGAAAAGACATTTTCTACGCAGGCATTCAACAGAAAAATCTTGAGAAGTCAACAGTGAACTTGAAAAGTCATTTTTTCTACAACAGTCAACAGGATAACCTTTTCAGTGTTCTGAGTGTGATTAGGCTTGCACCACAAAAGGAGAGTTGAGGAGTCATTTTATTTACATATATTCGACAGAAACCAAATTCATTGCTTCGAGTTGGATTATGCTTGCGCCATAAAAAGGAATTTAAAAATTAATTTCCTTTCCAAGCATTCGGCAGATAAATCTCTGCAGTGCTCTGAGTGCAATTATGCTTGCACCACAAAATGTGAATTGAAAACACATTTTCTTTGCAAGCATTAAACAGAAAAACTAATTCAGTGCTCCTAGTTGGATTATGCTTGCACCACAAAAGGGGAGTTGAAAAGGCATTTCATTCAGGAACATTCAACAAAAACCAACAAAAACCTTTTCAGTGCTCCAAGTGTGATTATGCTTGCACCAAGAAATGGGACTTGAAAAAAAATTTCTTTTCAAACATTCAAAAGAAAAATCTATTTCTGCTCAAAGTTTGATTATGCTTGCACTACAAAAGAGAATTTGAAAACACATTTTCTTTACAAACATTCATCAGAAAAACTAATTCAGTGCTTCTAGTGTGATTATGCCTGCACCACAAAATGGGATTTGAAAACACATTTTTTTAACAATCATTCCACAGAAAAACCTTTTTCAGTACTCTAAGTGTGATTATTCTTACAAAATCTATGGGGCCTTGAAAAGACATTCTCTTTTCAATCATCCAACAGAATGGAATATTCAGTGTGCTCTGAGTGTGGTTGTGCTTGCATCATAAAAGGGAATGTGAAAATACATTTTCTTCAAAAACATTTAATAGAAAAATTCCATTCAATGACACAGTGTGATGTGTCAAAAATTTATTTTTTTCATCTACTTTTCATGCCCCATCAGAATCTACTTCATTGGCAAAACTGCAAAGGTGCATGTGGATGAAGTGAGCTGGACATAGGAATCAAGTGCTGCACATTTAATCCTTAGAGACAACATGACCTAGCTATGTAGCGCACCGAATCCAAGGCACTTGCTGTCACCAAGCACAGGGGGCTCAGCTGTTCAATGTCTCTTGAAGGTCGCTGTCACTTGATGCAACGTGCATATGAAAGAAAACAACAAATTATCTCGCTTTTTTGAGGACTGAATGCTATACTTCATTGGAATATCATCAACCATTTTTCTTGAAGCCATTTTGAGGAGCAGGAAGCTGTTGGTGTTGTAACTGCCAGAGTCATGCTCCTGGAGGTTACTACTTCTGTATTGTTGCACAAAAGATTGACTTTTTCAGTAGTTCAGTAACCGTGCATGACTCACGACGACTTCGATTAATTAAATTTAATATTATTTGTTGGTGTCAAAAATTATCCTATGTTTTCTAGGCATATTTTACTGAATAAGATTAAGTGTTACTGAACCAGCTCCAACATTTTGATGCATTCCTCAAAATTAGTAATGTTATATTTGCATGTTTCTTGTTTTCATAAAAATTTCTTTTTCATAAATCAGGATCAATTTATTCTGAATTTTGATGCTTCAGGACTGATTTCAAATTATGGGTATTTTGCAAATGGAATAAAATTTACCCCATATTATGGTGGCTTTTATTCAACCCTTCAAACTGGACAGCGCAATTGATCTACGATATACAGGGTCCTCATTTCTTGATTGTATTTGATTGCTCAAATTTGGCTTTAGTAGCAGCTTGAACTATTGTGCGTAGCAGCTTATCTCCCACAATGCCTGGATAGATGTTCCCCAAATTTTCAGAATCCAGCAATTCTGAAACCCACTATGTCAAATTTAAAGAATTCTGTTGCTTAATCTCCTACTAGAGTGATGTTAGAAGATTAGCAAGAACCATATAATTCTCATAAAGATCTGATATGCACCCCCAATGCCACACGCATTGAAAGTTGCAGTTTGGAAAATTTATTTGTGGCAGCGCAGACTAGGAGGGATGTTTTTCCACTAATAATATGAGGTAATTTTCCCTTCATGCTTAAGGGTAGGAAAGGAAGTATTGTGCCATGCTGCAGATGTTGTTAGCTTCCTTCGAGCCTAGCTATATGTTATAGTCAGGAGAAGAGGGACCTAACAACCTCACGAGCTCACGTGAGGCATACTTAAACTAACACAAGGTCAACCCACGCACAGCTCAGCTTCCGCAATGCAGTTAGTTGTTCCACCTGTGTTCAATATAATTAATTGTTGATAATTATTTATTATAATTGGGTATTATAATATTTATGCCTACTGTGTTGTGGGAAGACCAATTTTCATTAAATTTACAAGGAAGCAGGAGTTTCCTGCTACGGGGTATTTGCAAACCTCCAATGCCTGAAGTGCAAGTTGTTTGAGTAAGAGTAGCCATGTCCTGCCTCAATTCTTTGTTTAAAAGAGTCATTGACAGAGTCATGGGTTTAAACCGCAACTTTTTAAAATCTCTTCTTTAATTATCTGTTTTAAACTCATTTTTTGTATTTGCTGGCAACTTTTATAGACAAATTGATGGTTGGGGAATAAGCCTTCCACTCGGCCATACTTTTGCTAACATTTTCATGTGTTTTCACAATGCAAAATGATTGGCAAATTGTCCTCTTGATTTTAAGCCACTACTCCCTTGATTTTAAGCCACTATGTACAATGATACTTTTTAATTTACAAGCATCCCTCATATGTAGGCCTTTTCCGTTTTTTTAATTATTTTTAAGACTTTGGGTACGAAGAATTCACACCTTCCAGTCTGGGCACAACTCGATTTTATCTGAGCCTTTTTCCTCTTGTCACTTATCTTTCCACTGTTTAATTCTCACCAGCCCATGTTTGTTGTGTGAAAGAAGAGGCAAAGAATTAGTTACTGGTCATCTTCATCTGGGAATCTTCATAGGGTGTTTACCATGCTGCAGCTCAGCAGGTATTGTCCTAGCCGACGAATTACTGCTGTGCTTGTTTTCTGAGGGATATCTCCCCCACCAAGAGCTGATACAAGGTTCCAAGGAAGTGAAAGATTTTCCAAGTTGGCGTGAAACTCCCTCCTCTGGTTTGTGTAGAGCGAACACTGCACGATGAAATGATTAATAGTGTCCTCAGTATTGCACGTAGGACACATACTGGAGTTAGACAATTTAAAACGAGCCAAGTGAGCCTTCACTCCAGCATGGCCAAGTCGCAGGCAAGCCACAGCACATTCCATTGAGCGTGGTAGAGATCCATACACCACATAATCAACTGATGCTCCCAGGCCAAGCCTGAAGGCTCCTTTTCCTGAGGCCTGCACTTCTTGTGACTACCAGGATGCCCAATGTTCAAAAAATTTGGATTTCAGCACTCGTAGCCACTCCTCAAAGCATAAAGTGGATCTTGCAGAGCGATCGTTTGAGTGCGCAAGATTGGCAATTCTGTCAGCAATTTCATTTCCAAGAATCTGGCTGTGACCATAGATCCAGCACATCACCACGCTATCTAGCCCCTTAATTTGCATCAATTTTTGAATTAGAAGTACAATCTATCTATAACAGCCACCATAAGTGGAAGAAATTAACTTCAGTATTGCTCGAGAATCAGACAAGATCAGATCTGGCTTATTCTGTAGAGACATGTCCATGATGGCAAGCTGCACAGCCTTGTATATAGCAAAAAAGTTCGGCACCCAGTACAGTATGCATTGGATTCAGCCACCACCCAGTGGCTAGTTGGGTTGATGGCACATATGGGCCAGCGGAGACAGATCCAGTGGTAGTCCGTGATCCATCAGTAATGATCTGCAGATGTTGAGGATAATGCTGCTTCCAGAAGTCTTGAAAGCAATTCTGTGTAAATTGGGGTGGTATTGAGTTGACGGCAGAATTCAGTAAATCCACGCAGATGCTGGAGGAAAGATCTACATGGGGAGGAATAGCAGACATTAGCGATGTTGGAACTCGCTGTATGGACGGTAGGTTCAACTCCTGAAAGCTTTGACATGCTCTGACAATGAAAGGTGTGGGTAGAAGGTTTCCCTGATCCAAGAATCCCAGCATAGATGCCACCTGGTCCCCTGCAGGCATGTACATATACCTGAGAGTCCATTTCATGAATAGGCAAAGAAATCTAAGTTGCAAAGGGGAAATAAAACTTTCAACTTGTAAGGATAGCACAGGCGTTGTACGATGAGCCCCCAGGATGTATTTGAGTTCCGAGTTTCGAATGGTTTCAATGCGGTTCAATAAAGACTTTGCGATATTCCCTAAAATTGTAGCACCATATTCCATTTTACTTCGTATGAATGCCACATATATTCTTCGCAGTAGCTCTCGTGAGGCACCCCATTTCACTGAACTAAGTGCTCTAAGGAATTGTAACCTTTTCAAACAGGCTGTGTGGGTTTGTCTAATATGTTCCTTAAGGTAAGATGAGGAGGATCAAATAAAATCCCAACACCTTCTGGTGCTCCACATACTGGATATTTCTGTTGCATACACGAAGCGATACAGCTGGAGCAGCACGACGAGACGTGAAGATCCGGTAAGAACACTTGGCTGGGTTAAGCTTAAACTGCCAGCGCGTGCACCACTCGCCAATCTCATCAAGATACCGCTGCATGCATCCTTGTATCTCGATTGGGGAATGCCCATTCACAAATAGTGTTATGTCATCAGCATAACCAACCAGCTTCACATGAGGAGAAATTGGGAGATCATGCAGCATCACATTGAAAAATGTTGGCGACAGTACAGCACCCTACGGGACTCCAACTCTCACAGGCTTTGACACTGATTTGCTTGTTCCAACCTGCACCTGAATAGTTCTATTTTGAAAATAGTTATGCAACCAGGCCAACATCTGGTCTCCCACTGCAATACCATGCAGTTTGAAAAACAGTCCATTATGCCACACACTGTCAAATGCTCCCTATATGTCCAGACAGTAATGGCATTTAGTTATGTTCAGTGCAGTAATGGCATTCTTTATTAGGTGCGGAGCATCAATTGTGCTTTTTCCTTTTCGAAAACCGAGCTGAAGTGAAGAGAAAAGGTTTTGTCTTTCCACGGTATATTCCAGGCGACGTCTGACCATACGCTCCATGAGTTTCCCCATGCAAGGAAGAAGAGTGATGGGTCGATACCCGTTCACTTGTTCTTGTGGCTTTCCTGACTTGGGGATGGACACAACTATTCCATGCTTCCACGTGTCTGGAACAAAGCCAGAAATCCAACCTGTGTTCATAGGAGATAACAGCTCCTTCCTGAACAAAGGTGATGCCTTCAAGAAGAAAATATTCATGATTGTGTCATGTCCGGGAGCAGTATTTTTCTGAGCTTTCAGAGCCAAAGAAAATTCCCCAGCTGTGTGTCATGTCCGGGAGCAGTATTTTTCTGAGCTTTCAGAGCCAAAGAAAATTCCCCAGCTGTATTCTAGATTTGCACCTTTAGGGAATTGTGGAAGATCAAATTGTAGTCTTGCAATATCTCTTCGAACTAAAATGGCCATACCTCCCCTTAATGCATTTTCCCAATGTGACTATAAAGTGGAATACCCTACAAAAGATGGTCCATGCACTCTTACCCATGTTTCACAGAGACAGACCACATCTGGTGTTCATTGTACAGATAAAGTTTAATTTCTGTGAGTTTTCCACGTAAACCATGACAATTTAATTGAACCATTTCCATACCCAATTCTCTTCTGTAATGGCAAGTTGCTGGGATTTTAATGTATAGCTCATTGTTATTATATAGCTCATTGTTATTGAACTGCTTGCAATCTTGCCTTCGCCCCTCTTTAGCTCTTCCACTTATCTTGGTTACAACACGAGTCAACTGTGAGAAAGACTGCCCAGGTGGAGAGGTCAATTTTTTAACAGATGCTTGATCAGCTGTATTCTTGGGCTTCAAGGTGGAGACACAGACTTCTGGACACACACTCAAAACTTGGTCATGATGCATCCTTGTTGGCAGGTAGCCACTTCCTCTGCAGAGTTTCACTAACTTCCTGTCCAAAGGCATTTCTCAGGAGACTAATGAGGAGCAGAGATCTCTCCTTTGTACCCTCACTCAGTAGATTCAGCTTGAACACTTTATTCATGAATTGACCCAATTTAATAGAAAACCCAGTAAGTGATGCACAAATACTATCGTCCAGTCGTTTCTCGCTAGAAGCCAGCTCCCCCTTCATGATCCTTCTTAAGTCTGCAAAGGCACTCTCACTCCCTTGAGTTTTTGCAGCAACATCTGTGGAGCCAGAGTGAGCATGTTGACCCACAAGAGGCTGAGACTGCTTGGTGTGAAGACCTGAGTAACTGCCTGGGGATTGATGAACATCAACTGAGCCTGTCTTTGTACTGACAACTCGACTTTTTTACCAGCCTGAGCATATGTATAACCAGTGGCATGCAGCTTTTCAACTGAAATGGCTTTCACACTGAAAGGGCACTCTTGAGAATTTGCAGTGTGGGATCCCTTGCAGTTGGATCCCTTGCTTCTCAGCTGACTTACAAACTGTGTGCTCATGAGGTCCAGCAACTAGAAGACACCTTCTAGGAGAATTACAACCCTTTGCTAAATGTCCCAATCTTTGGCATCTGTAAAATCTCAAAGAAGCAGCCACAAATGCTCTTACTGGGTAGGATACATATCCAATTCTGATCTGACTAGGCAATGTCTGTCCCTCAAATGTTAACGTGAAAGGAGCTGATGACTCACGTACGTATTCCATTTTGAGATCTGATGAGCCTAGTGATGCTGGTAATGACAGTCTCCAGCATTAGTAATTTCCAATATATCTTCTATGCCCACACTGGGATCGATTGGACCCAGAACTCCACACACACGGATATCTGATCCAAACTGGTAGAATCAAACTGCCCATTTTCCAATTATGCACACAGATAGAAAGTTGGACATCTGATTTCCTATAAAAGAGGGTGTTTCTAAGGTAATTAGTTGGCACCGAGTATTAGTGCGCACATTCAAATTGCTAACTTTTCCAAAAATTGAGTTCTTGATACCCTGGGCAAGGCCAATTGGGTCCTTCAGAAAATTCAGAGCATTAGGTCCCTGAGGCTTCACCAAGATGGTCTGGCCAGCATCAGCACTCTGCAAAGTTGAATTTGATAATAGTAATAGTTTTGTCTTTACTTAAAATTGACTGCCATTTGGATGTTCATTTACTGGTGCAGAGGTGCACCTGGTAACTTTCTGCTAATCGCAGCTGAGTGTTTTGCTCTACTGCCAGGAAGACTCTCACTTGAACCGCATGAGTTACAGTTCTTGTGCTTTTAAGCAGAAACGGCAGGGGTAGCCTCAAGGGGAATTTCACTGTCAGGGTCTGAGTCTTCAACAACAAAATCGCCAGAAACTGCACCACCGCTCTTCATCATCACAACCAACTCACCACTTGGTACCAGTCTCCACCACTCCAGATGACACTGGAGGACTCATAAAACAATCCACTTCATAATCAGCATTATTGCTTTAACATTCCCACCAAAATATCCTGCAAAACATAATCATCATAATGTAAACAAGTCAACATAAACGTTTCATNTATTCAAGGCTCAAAGAAATGGAATCACGGCTGGAAAATCCATAAAACCATGGCTCCAAAAATTCAGTCGCAGCTTGCCAAGTAGATATATTCCATGCCTGGCAGGTCTAATATCATTAGTAATAATGTCACTAAATTGCTTGAATCGCAGATTCACTAGAAATTTAAAAGCGAAGAAAACTCCACAAAAATTCAGCATTTCTCTATTGAAAACGTTTCAGAGACCAGCTCCATCGTCAGTTCGATAAATCTAGAACACAAATACAGTAAGAAAATTAATAATAATAATTAATTAATTTAATTAGTTAATAATAAATTAATAATATAATAAGTTTGGAGTCATAAGAAAAAAAACAGAAGTTAAAATTACATTTCAAAGTAGCGCTGCCCAGCTCTGCTCCTGTTATATGTTAACTTGCATAATATTCTTAGCTCTGTGCAGAAAATTGAGGATTATTAGCAGTATGCCGAAATGAATGGATTTATTATGCGCTCATGAGATGGTATTGAGAAAAGTGCTAGAATGGTGAGGAATAAGACGTATTAAAAAAGTAGCATATATTAAAAACCCAATAAATTAAATGCGACCACAATAATAAACACCGAACGCAATGAATTTTTACTCAAAATCTTGTCTTCATAAAATTCATCCCAGGGCGGTTAGTACAATATATTTGAACATATCTGAACGTGCTTGCGCAACCATAAAATATGGTCAATAAACGCTCAATATTATTGCGCTTACCAAAAGCAAGAATATTGAGCGTCTAGTGTCTGCTAATGCTATTCCATCAGCCTGCGTTCTGTTGTAAAGTTACTTGACTTGGAACGCAATCAAAGCACTCGAGTTTCTTCTCTTTTCAGCCAAGTAACCAATCGACTTAAAGGCACCATTAAAACCTTCATATATTTTTATCTTCTCAGATTTATCTTCTAACAGTCAGGAGGTAAATCAAAATTCTGCACATTATTATGTGCGAAGATATATATATATGATTCAAATGAAGAAGTTCCAAATGAGCCGTAAATGAATTCATTAAAAACAAAACTTAGCTGACATGTTGTCGGGTTAGTGACGACGCATTTGCCGATAGATTGCTATGCAAATAATACAAGATCTTGAATGGCTGTCTTAATTCTCTAATTATTTTTTGTTTAACTTGGCAGAAATGAAGAAGAGTGGTTCATCAATATGTACATAATTCCCTTGCTGCTTAAAGTAATGTAGTTATAATTGATGTTTACATTTATGTTAGTCGATGCATATGTACAACGTTCACATGTAGGATATCGCCTAAAGGTGTTAAATGTGAGTAATGCGTATGTCAGATAATGTTCAAGTGTTCAAGAATATAGAAACGCAGGACGATCAAAATGTTCAAGATAAAGGAAAATGTAGATTGTAGAATATATCTTTGAGAGCGAACACATGACTATGAAATCAAGAAAAATTTTAGAACAAATAATATAGAACAGTTAAATATCCGACTAGTTGCGTATGCATTACTTCATCTGGCGCATACACAGATGACCAATTAAACAACGGAGCGATGCGGCATTTTTTGTTCTCATCTGATAACTGATCATGCATGTCGCAGGTTTGAGAACAGGTTGAGAAGAAATGGGTCTTCCTGGAAAATCTTACCAATTTGATCTATTTCTTTGTGTTGCTAATGACAAAATTTTTCATTGCGCTTGGAAGTTGTTTCTACATATTCTCTCAGCTTGAGCACCAAGGAATGAGTTAAATACAACGCGTGCACCGAAATCGGAATTAATTTATTGAATAAATGACCTAATAATTCTTTGCTGCGACAGGTTTGGTGACGATGAATAAAATGATTATATTACTTAGGGGGCATGTAGTCATGTATCCTCTAATCAGTGCAATATATTGTTATTATGATCCTGACGCAGTAACAGTAAGCGTCCCGTAGTTATGCGAGTAGTTTTAATATTCAAAGTAATGGCTAATGTAAAGCTAACTTCGTACAAATTCTGCTGAGATTTACTACTAGAGACGAGTTGATTCCGAGGCGCAAGATAGATTTTATAGATAAATCATTTAACGCAATACTGTCATGTCGGAAATACGCGAGTTCTAATGCATGCTAATAAATATATTTTAGAATAATTATACTCATGCGAATATTTAACAAAAAGTTATCCAATCATTTTAATGGATATTTGAATATCAGTTTTATAAATGAGTCAGAAGAAGTCGTGGTGGTGAATCATGGTCATGCATCATATGAATGCTTCCTAAAACATCAAACAAATTCGTACGCTTGAAAAATTAAAATGCAGCTGAAGACCCAGGATATACGTGGATTCAATATTAACTATTATACAGCGTGAACCAGAATTAACTGACCCTTTTAATTTGTTAATAAATAAAAAACTAAGAACGATATGAAGTTGAAACTTGTTTTATTTAAAAGAAGAACATTTTTATGGTAATATTGTATCCTAGTTTTTAGGATACAATAACTAACTAGGATACAATATTACATACATTATTTTAACTAATACATATTATTAATACATAATAAATATTTTAACTAATACAATAATAAAATATTGTAATAGGATACGATATTTTAACTAGGATACAATATTACCATAAAAATGTTCTTCTTTTAAATAAAACAAGTTTCAACTTCATAACGTTCTTAATTTTTTATTTATTAACAAATTAAAAGGGTCAGTTAATTCTGGTTCACCCTGTATATAGGGACTGTAAGGTTGTAAGTTTTATCTTATATGGCAACAACTCGTAATCATTCTCACGAGATACAAAACTGTGCCTTAGGTCAGTCGTTGCGAAGCAGTCCTCCCGTGAACAACCCATTTCTAGGCCTAGTTGACTGAATGCGCCACTTTTCTGCTGTATTCCCAGTGAACTTAATCGGCCTCTATTGGGTTGCGGGTCTAGAGCGGGCTGTCTTCGGGACCGAACGATCCAAGATCTTCTCTGGATAGTTCCCAGTGGGCTCTTGAGAGCTGGGAAGTGCCACAACCTCGTTACACCCATTGCGACTTGTTTTATTGGGCATAGCATCTAGATTGTCCAGTATCTTCATTTATATCACTGTTGAATTTACTGTTTGTTCACCTCATCTCATAGGACGGCATATAAGAAGTTTCGTGGAAGGCATATAAGAAGTTTCCAACAACGCAATACGCACGAATAACGTACTCAGACGGACTGCTTGAAGAACAGCTCGTGTAGTGTATATCCTATCTCTATCGCGCCAGGCGCATCACTGATCGGACAACGAGAATCGAGAAAAGCCTTCTGCTGGCTGCGAAAGGGGGAGAGCCGAGGCATGGCTTAATAGTTGGGCCAGATGCGTTTCTGCCCTTGGAGTGCGGCGGGATCACGCCAGTCAAGTGTGGAGCTGAGCAGGTTTACGCTGATCCGGCGTGGTCTGCGGAGAGTAAGGCTTACGGCCCGTGTAAGAAGTGATGGTACCTAATTAAAATTTTGAGACGGTACCGGCGCAGGGCTTGGCCGAGTCTGTTGCGCTTTAGCCGGACGGAGCCGTGAAACAGTAACCGGCCAGTTATCTCTGAAACAGCGCTGTGCCATGGCTAAAATAGAGAAAATCTCCAACAGCCTGGTAGAGATGGAATACGGCGCTGTTAGGGCGCTGCTACATGGCATTGGCGGCCGGGCGCCGCACCAAGCAGCTGTTCAGGCCGAACATTGCATGGGGAGTGGGGGTAGACGGGTAAGAGAGAGGGATGCAGGTAAGGGTTGGAGGAAGGGGAGAGGTCTCCGTCTTAATATAGTTCAAGTGACAGAATGTGATATTTCGGGTCCATTTCTGATGCCAGTTATGATTATTATACCATGTCGTTATTTTAATACTTTGAAATACGTAGGTGTTTTATTTGCTTTCCCAGTTTGAACACTTCAGCAAAGAGAAACGTTTAAGCACAACTATGCCTTAGCTTAATAATGTTCAGGATATACCGATTAGTTTGCCTGAAAAATTTTTTTCTAGCGTAAGTGCACAGAAAACGTTTAATTCACGAGCATCTTATTAAATGATATAAATCTCCTGCTATCAACTAAACGTTGTAGGAAGAAACTACCGCAAAACTTAATAATATTTATATTTAAAACGATCCCATCGTGACCTTCTTCATAGTTCATATACAAAACGTTTTCATACAGCTGCTCTAGCGTGTTCCATTAATCATGGCAAATTTGCCTCAATTTTTCAATGAGGCTGATTGAGTCAATGTAAATAATGAGAATTAAATTGCGATGTAAATTGAGCAGCTCTATTATAAGTTTTTTAATATATAGAGACTAACTTGTAAATAAATTGAGGAAAGATGGAAGTAACGGCATTTCGCTTGGCTGAAAATCATAAAAGGACGTAGGAGTATTTCTGGTCCGCCTCCATTAATGAACGATAGGAATCACGACAATTTTGACTCATTCCAATACGAGTAATATTCTTTTTTCAATTTAATAGAAACTGCGTTCATTCCTCTAAAATAAATATAAATGAATAATCTCTAAACAGTTCCACCGCAAATTCCTTGATTTACAGGACGATAGCAAGTCGTTCGTTTCGTAGTTACAGCATGTAGTTGATAGAGCTCGCTGTGGTAAGGCGTGGTTAAAGGTGGTGGTTAAGTTGGCTGAGGCGTGTACTTCGTGCGCGTAATAACAGCGTTCGAGTCTTTGAAGCTGCCGTCGACGTTTATCCGGTGAGAGCACTTAGCTTATTTAAAACTTCTCTGTATCCTTGGTAATTTAATTTGTTAGTTTGTAATTGATATCGCAGGTGTATACACGATTTGAATGTTTGACAGCGAAGACTATCTAATTTGACTTGTCATTGTTAAGAGTAACGTGTCGGTGATCTCGGAGGGAGAAAGAAACTTTAATTTTAATTTGGGGTCGCGTAGTCGACAAACGGTCTAACGCAACTGCCGGGCACGCTACCAGAGCCGCCCCAGAGCGGGCGATGAGCTGGTTTGAGCCGGAGGAGCTCGCTGAGAGCTGCGTGTCCGCAGGACTGAGCCCACCAAGGCAGGTGCTCAGAGGTTAAATAGCGCTGCAGTGCGGCTGGTGATATCGTCTCTAATGCGTACATTTCTGCTCTATCGCGTATCTACAACGGCTCTACAGCCGGCGACGGCCTACTCGACCTGCCCTAAATTTCAACTGGGTATGGGGTAACATTTTGTGGAGTAGGACCTGCTGACAATCAACTATTTGATGCAACATGTTGTGGAGTGAGGCAGCTGTGATTTAAAGTTGGTATGGTGAGATGACTCGATTACCTACAGATTCTTATGTGTAAGGCTGAGTACAAATTTGAGACTGTACAAATTTGAGCTGTGAAATTTCTAAGTTGCTTCAGTTGGTTTCAAAATGCCATAAATGACTTAAGATGCAGCAATGACTTACTTTCATTGATTTTTCCGCCATCTTCATTCTTCCTGTTGCGTTTATAAATGAATATTAACGAGAAGGTACAAAAAAGGAAAACTTCTCGCCAACTCAGAGGATTTTCCGGCAGGTCGGAAACAGAACCGACGCTACCATTCAAACTGAACGCGTTCTATTGCTGGAGAACGCTGCACTGGCTGCAGCGCTATCGTGCCCATATTATGTGATGAAATTATTGTTATTTGCGTAAAACCATACATATTACACTTAAAACCCTTGTAGTCGACATCCAGTAAGAGCTAGAATATTTATTTGTGAGATTAGCTAGACTGTGTCGTGTTAATCAGAAAGCTTGTGGGTGACTGTGGCAGCCATTTGCAAAACGTGAATCTAATGCATGTCTGAGCCTGGTAACATTCAAGTGTGAAAAATAGTACCTGAAATTTCTGTAGTAACTACGAGATTAAAATCTAATTGGTCAATTAATTAGTTGACAATAAGGCTGATTATTTATCATATTCCTTATTTATCATAATTGCCTGATTATATTTTCCCTTAGTTGAGTTTTAGAGTCTACTCGATCAGGTCATCAATTAGTTATGAGTGCCTGAGGCAGATTTTTGCAGGTGCAGCTGTTAATAATAATTTTAAAATGGCTTATTTAACCAATTTGGATTTAATTCACTTGCTATTTAATTTAGCTATGTTTAATTAACTTGCTGTTTAATTTAGCTTTTAACATAGTACCGTAAAATGGGGTAACTTAGACCGGCGGGGTAACTTAGACCACTTTTCGTTTTTTCAACAAAAACCCCCACAACTCAAAAACTATTTGACATAGAAAAATTTTGTCAATGGGCATTAAAGGCCTAATACTGAGGCTACATAACACAATAGAAAGATTTTTTTACCAAAAAATATAATTGATTTTACCACCCGGTCTAAGTTACCACAAGAGCTGGGGTAACAAAGACCAACACTTTTTTTGAAATTACATAAAGACTATGAGAGGCAGGAGCCAGCAATTTATGGTGAGTGAAGCTAGAGTATAGACCTGTATTTTGCATGTTTCAATTCAAGTTTAATTTAGCTAGTAAAAAAATGGCATCATTTATAAAAAAAAGTGGTCTAAGTTACCCCATTTTATGGTACTGATTAGTGTCTAGTGATTCTGACTTTCTGAGTGACTCATTTTTCTCTAAGAGAAGTTTGAATCTCCTTGATTGAATGATGAATCATTCAAGTGGTCTGTGCCAATGAAGCAGATAATGTGTAGTATATCATCATTCAATAAGTATTAGTCAGATAGATCCAGTCTGAATAGCCAGTATGAATTATCTTTGAATTTTCAGTGAAATAATTATTTAGTAAATTAAAGGATACCAGAATTTGGTAAATTGCTTGGCTTGCTATTTTTTATTTTATAATGTATTACAAATTGACAAGCTTTTGTTTTCTTGCAGGTATTGACATATTGTCTGATAGAATTTAATTCAGTTTGTTCAAAGTATTTTTATTGTTTGTTCGTTCAAAGCAATGTCGCTAAACAAGCGAGCAATCAATGTGCAATGGTAGCAATGCAAGCCCAGGCCAGTATAGTCAGAGGGGTAAGATGGGATCGCTGCCTTCATGGGGTAAGAAAGGACCAGTCCATGGCATGCATTGTAATTGAGCTGAATTTAATTTGATAAAAGAATATGTTAGAGCAATTATTGCATGTCATTTCAGTGTTTGTTCAAACCCTGTTCTGCAAATAATGAATTTTTAGTTAATTTTTAAAGAAAACCTATGTAAAGGAGGCCTAGAGGGTCACAAAATAGTTAGCCCTATTTGGGAAATAAGCTCTGTCTAATGACAAAAAATTTTGTTGGCCAGGTTTGTGGATGTAGGCAGGTAACCTCAAGTAATATGCAACTTTTGAGACATACTAGGCATTCCTACCTGCTACCATCACTGCCTGACATGTATTCTAAAATGGGCTAAAAAAAGACTGGACATGGTGTAAGATAGGACCACTAAATGATCCTGTTTTCCCCATAAGTGGTCCTATCTTGCCCCACAAATGGTCCTGTCTTACCCCACAAATGGTCCTCTATTACCTCAAAGTTTATCAAAAATAGCTTTTAAATTAATACCTATATTATTGTGCATAAGTATACATGGAGTCTTTTGGTCAAAATTTTTATCTTTTGCTCTAAATAATCATTCTAACTTGTTAGCTTTTTAATTAGAGAAATTTAGTTCACTGATGCAAATTGCGTCAAGGGGATGGAGAAAATAGGGATGTCTTTTCCCATTAGTGAGCTGCAGAACTATGTGCAGGAGTGATTGGGGAAAAATCATTGTGTGAAACATAAAAAATTATTATCACAACTTTATGAGAGGGCATGGGTTATGTTTGAAGAAGTGCACTATAAATGCAGTTAGCAAGAAAACACATGATGTCTGACACTTAAATTATTATCCATTGGTTTTATTACCAATTTGATAAATTTTCAGACAATGACCCTAATGGAATATACATGTAGTATTTAGCAGTGCTCTACAATGAATCAAAGCCAATCTACTATTACTATGCTTAACCCTTTAATGACCAGGTGTACCATACAGTCGCCTTTCAAACATGCTCTGTAATATTATTGTCAAGATAATGAATTGGCGCTAGTTTTGAACGTGTTGGTAAGCATTCCTGCTTTGTTTAGGTGGTGCAACTCTACTATTTGCCACTAACTACACAGTACAGCGCTGATCTTGTTGGGAATCTGTGATGCCATTTATTTGTTGAACTTTCCCAATCTTTATTGGACTATGGTGGGAAAATCAGATGAGTTACAGCATTGAAATAATTCTACACTGTTTCTAGTACAATAGTGGGTGCACATGCAAAATTTGAACATAAAATAAAAAAAAAATGTTTAAAAATTACTTTTTAGAGATGACACTTCTAAATAATCCAGCGATTCCAATGTTACAGATGAATTTCTCATTTTATTTTCAAATACTAAAAAATTCATTTTTTCAATTTTCGTTAATATATAATTTTTTTCAAATTATTCATTCTGGCAATTGATGCATGAATTGCCTCCAACTTTACACGTGTGCAAAATTTCAGATCAATTGGACAGGTAAAAGTGTGTCAAATATTGGTTATAAGATTTTTAGCTGACAAAATTATTTTTGCAATTTTTCAAAATTGAAAAAAATATATATTTTTTTAATTTTTAAAATCATTTATTTTGTCATTTGATTCATACATTGTCTCCAACTTTTTGCAAGCGGGCAAAATTTCAGATTGATATAAGTTTAAGTGGGTTAAATTTCGATTATAAGATTTGTAGCAGACAGACAGACAAATAACAAGAAGTGAAGTTAAAGAGAAGTGTTGTAAAATATATGTTTAAAAATTACTTTTTAAAGACAACACTTCTAAAAAATCCAGTGTCTCCAATGTAAAGCATGTACAATGAATTTCTAATTTTAATTTTGAATATTAAAAAATTAATTTTTTAATTATTTTAATACATAAAAGAAATTAAATTTTCAAAATTATTTATTCTGTCAATTGATTCATGCATTGTCTCCTACTTTATGCAAGTCTGCAAAATTTTGAATAGATTGGACAGTTAGAAGTGTGTCAAATATCGATAATAAGATTTGAAGCAGACAAAATTTTTTTTTAATTTTTTTTATTGAAAAAAATAATATGCATTTAAAAATTATTTTTTAAAGACAACACTTCTAAAGAATCCAGTATCTCTGATGTTAAACATGTATAATAATTTCTAATTTTTGTTTTCAAATATGAAAAAAAGTAGTGTTCAAATTTTTTTAATATATAAAAATGTTCAAAATTTTCAAATTTACTTATTCTGTCAACTGAATCATACATTGTCTCAGACTTCATGCAAGTTTGTAAAATTTCAGATCGATTGGATAGGCAAAAATGTGTTGAATATGGATTATAAGATTTGTAGCAGACAAAATTATTTTTAAATTTATCTTAATATTGAAAAAAAATTTAAATTTTAAAATTATTTTATTCTGCCAATTGGTTCATGCATTGTCTTCAACTTTACGTAAGTGTGCAAAATTTCATATCAATTGGACTAGTAGAAGTGTGTCAAATATCAATTATAAGATTTGTAGGAGACAAAATTATTTTAAAATTTTTCCTAATATTGGAATTTTTTTAGATTTTAAAATTATTTATTCTGTCAATTGATTCATGCATTGTCTCCAATTTTACGCAAGTGTGCAAAATTTCAGGTCGATTGGATAGGTAGAAGTGTGTTAAATATTGATTATACGATTTGTAGCAGACAAAATTATTTTAAAATTTTTCTTAACATTGAAAAAAAATGTTTTTAATTTTTAAAATTAATTATTCTGTCCATTGATTCATGCATTGTCTCCAACTTTAAGCAAGTGTGCAAAATTTCAGATCGATTGGAGAGGTAGAAGTGTGTTAAATATTGATTATAAGATTTGTAGCAGACAAACAAGCAACAAGAAGTGAAGTTAAAGAGAAGTGTTGTAAAAAAAAATTAGCAAGTTTTCAAAATTATTTATTATGTCAATTGATACATGCATTGTCTCCAACTTTACGCAAGTGTGCAAAATTTCTGATCGATTGGAGAGGTAGAGGTGTGTTAAAATCAAATATAAGATTTGTAGCAGACAGACAGACAAACAAACACCAAGAAGTGAAATTAAAGAGAATATTTTTATCACTACTATTGAGAAACACTAATTCAGTTTACCTATTTTATGTCTCCATACACTGGCCAAGTGATTGCATTATTGAAGTGTACTTGTAATATTTTTTGCCTTTCCGACTCCTTCACGAGCTTTACCATAAAGACTTTTCTTCTCCAAGAAAATGTCCTAGTCTATGTGAACAACATCTTGCTTCTCCATTCTCTAGTGAATCTAAGGAAGACTTTGGATCAAGAGTCTTCTGAAATTGGATACGATATTGATTTCACCATTATGCCTGAAACCAGATCTGAAAGCAAATTTGAAGAAGAAAATGAATCAATCATGATTGAAATTAAAAGAACGGAAGGTGGAAACCTGGCCTATCGACCTGGATTCTGGCATCTCAACCTGGACTCTGGCCTTTCAACCTGGACCCTGGCCTTTCAGTCTGGACCCTGGCCTCTCGACCTAGACCTTGACCTCTCAACCTGGACCTTGGACTCTTAATCTCGACCCTGGCTGGACTCTCAGTCTGGACCCTGGTCTCTCAACCTGTACTGTGGCCTCTCGAGCTGAACCCTGGCCTCTCAACCTGGACCCTTGCTTCTCAACCTGGACTTTGGTCTCTCAGCGTCCACCCTAGCCTCTCAAAATGAATCCCTGGCCGATCAGCCTGGACCCTGGCTTCTCAACTTATAGCCTGGACCCTTGCTTCTCAACCTGGACATTGGTCTCTCAGCCTCTACCCTAGCCTCTCGAAATGGACTTTGGCCTCTCAGCCTTAACCCTGGCCTCTCAACCTGGACACTGGCCTCTCTGCCTAGACATAGGCCTCACAACCTTGGCCCTGGCGTCTTTGGCCCGACAACCTTGATTTTTTCCTAACATCAAGGATGTTGGAAAAACACAAAAATTCTTTGAAAATTTTGATCTTGAATAAGGCATTTTTGCTAAAATATTACTAGAGTTTATTGCAAGTTTCTTGGACTTCTTATTGTTGGTAGCAAAAGTAAAGTATACTAAAATGATAATCAATGTTCCATACTTATCTATACACTACTTAGTGACTGTAATCACTAGGAATAATGAGAAAAAAAATTTTATGCGCTTTAAAAAAATGTGTTTGTTAAAGGGTTAACAAAGGTTTTGCGTGCCAAAAACTCCAATGTGACTTATATTAGGGTTGACTTCCTGCAACACAAAACAGTAACAAGTGGTTGTTTAATCAAATAATGTGTTTCTTGATGGATAATATTGAATATCAAGCTTGTACTTTTATTAAAAACCTTGTAACATAAGAATTACCAGGTGGTCCTGTCTTACCCCAGCCTGGTCCCATCTTACCCCAGTGGGGTACGATGGGACCAGCTCACTTTTTTTAATCTGTACAGAAAACTGTGTTGTTTGCAAAATGTCTAAGTTGTAGCTTAGAAGCCCATTGCTTAACTACACTTTGTGATAGGTTTAGGGTTTTTTAGTAATTCATGGCATAGATGCTACATACTTGTTAGGGATTTCAGTCCTGTCTTACCCCATCTGACTATATTGCACCTGAGATTACTATTTGGTAGCCTATTTTAAGAAAATTAATTTGCCCTCTGGGCATGTGCTCTTGAATTAGCCTAAGAGGCTAGTTATCACGATGCTTGCCAATTATTGTGCTTAGTTTTGCCTTATTCTGCGGATGCTAGCATTAAAGATGTTTCAGCTCACATTGACCAATGTCCAAGATTTATTCTGAACGTCATGATGTCTAGGCTTTCCAATGACTTCAGTGAGTCTATTTGTTTTAATAACATTCAAATTTTCCTCTGTTGAACTGTTGTTGTTGTTGGGGCATTTGCTGCGGCTGTCCTCTTGTTTATAATCAGTATGCTGGTGGATCTGGTGAGTGAAGGTGCTAGTGTGTTGTCAAACGGGTGGACCGGCCCATAAAAAGCATTGATCAGTTCGAAATCTCTAAATAGCATGTCCTTTTATAGTACCTGTATTATTGCACCATGCTGAGTCAGATACATGTCAATGCCTGCAGGCTGCAGAAGACCAGGTGGCATCTATGTTCTGATTCTTGGATCAGGGGAACCTCCTACACACGCCCTTTATTGTCAAAGCATATTAGAGCTTTCAGGAGTTGAACCTACAGATGCCACTGTCTGCAGCAAGCTCCATCTTTGTCACTTTGTGGATGTCTGCTATTCTACAGTTCTACCTCATGTAGATTTTTCCTCCAGCATCTGCTTGGATTTCCTGTGCTCTGCAGTCAATTCAATGCCACCTCAAATTACACAGAATTACTTTCAAGACTTCTGAAGTTCCCATTCTCTGGAAGCAGTATTATCCTTAACATCTACAGATCTATACTGATGGATCACGGGCTGCCACTGGATCTGTCTCTGCTGACCTACATGTGCCATCAACCCAACTTGAGACTGGGTGGCTATGTGGCTGCTAGATCCAATGCACACTGTACTGGATGTGAACTTTTTGCTATATACAAGGCTATGCAGCTTGCCATCACGGATGTGTCTCTACAGAGTAAACCAGTTCTCATCTTGTCTGATTCACAAGCAGCACTGCACTTGATTTCTTCCACTTATGGTGTCTCTAATAGTTGGATTGTCTTTCAGATACAGAAATTGATGCAAACCAAGGGGCTCAATACAATTGAATGGTGATGTGCTGGATTTGTGGTCACAGTGGTCACAGCCAGATTTTTGGTAAAAAAAATTTACTGACAGAATTGCAAACATTGCACACTCAAATGATCACTCTGCAAGATCCACTTTTGTGCTTTTGGGAGTGGCAATAATTGTAACACTGAGCATCCTGGTGGTCACCAGAACTAAAAGTTCTGGCCTCATGAAAGGAAGTTTTCAAGCTGGACCTGAGAGCAGCAGTGGATTATGTGGTTTAAGGATCTTTACCATGCTCTGCAGAAAGTGCTAAGGCTTGTCTGCAACTTGGCCATGATGGTGTGAAGGCCCACTAGGCTCATTTCAATTTGTCTAATTCCAGTATGTGCCCTACATACAATATGGAGGACACTATTAGTCATTTTACCTTACAGTGTTCACTCCACTCATTTCACCTTGCAGAAACCAGAGGAGGGAGTTGTGCTCAAACTTGGAAAATCTTTCACTTCCTTGGAACCTTGTATTAGCTCTTGGTGGGGGAGACATCTCTCAGTAAATTTGCACAGCAGTAATTCTTTGGCTGGGATAATACCTGCTGATCTGCAGCATGGTGAATTGTTATTTATTAATACTATTGTGTCCCTGATTATCCTATTATGCACCTCCAAGTATAAGAAGTGGGTTTCTGCATTGGTGGTTAATGGCAGGAACCATCATCTTGCTGCAAGGTTGCCAGTCAAAGTGTAGTGGCTTTGATTTGTCTTTGTCTGGCTTATGTTGGGGTTGGTTCATATCTTATCTTTTTGACATGGCTTATACTACTGTCACAGGTGCCTTCATTTAGGAGTTGAAGATTTAATAGAACACTTCTCCTTTTTGTTGAATATGATTTTGGTCAGCAGGTATTAAGTATGTGTGCCTCTTGTTAGTCTTGTATTACTTGCATGTCTGTGCTGTGCTTTGCTTTGTGTGCTTTCGGGCAGTGGCAATTACCCAAGAGCCCTATACAGTTCAGAACTCCATTAATAGGAGTGATGGTAGCTTATCTTACTTGAACTGATTGTCTAACTTCCTTGCGTCTTCCTTGTGAATATGTGCAGAGAAAAATGAAGCTGAAAGGTAGAACATGAATTATATTAACTTGATTAACCATAGATAAGTGAGGGTTTAACAAGTGACCAACTTGTGACTTCATTAACAACCTAGCACAAATAATCGTACTTGATTGGCAGAATGTCAACGAACTTTGAAAATTTTGATGTGCGGGACTGCATGATCATAACCAAAGCCGTGAAGTCAAGAAATGCTGAGAATGTGGAGGTAAGTAAAAATTTGTTTAAGCATTTTCAGTGTTATCTTGTATTTCTAGAGAATAGTTTTTTAAATCAAATTTTATGGAATGGAAATTTTTAAAATGAAAGTAGCCTTTTGAGTGGAAAATATCTACTTATACTACTGATTGAAAATTATTTTTAATTGATATAAAATGCTTTTATGCAATTTAAATGGCCAAAAGAGTTCCACAAGGAAATTAAAACTTCTGAAACAAATAAAACTATGAATATTGATTGTATGACCATATTTATGAGTAAAATTTAGAAATAGGGATTATGGTTAATATATTCAATATTAATCAGTTGTATCACTAGCTTGATCCATGAATGTTAGCATACTTATCAAAGAAAAGTTTAGTTTAAGATATTTCAATTTCATATATGTGAACCGGTACCTTTTCAATATTACCCATTTCAAATTTCACTAAGAATTCTGCCAAAATTGTTCAGTAGGGCCTTTTAGGTTAAAATATTTGCAGCTTTCAAGCATGCCATCTCAACCTTAAATTGCACATTTGTGTAGTTTTAGGTCTGATCACAATTAACTGATTGTGCCATAAAGTTAAGTATTGCTGTTCACTGTTGATTGGTAACTGAGGTGTAATTTTAGAAATGAAGGACCACGTAGCTATGCAAGATGCCCCATTGCCTGCAGCACACTGTAGAGAGACAAGAACAACAGAGCAGTGGAGGAAGCTCAAAAATTCTAATTGCCGCTGATGTAACATGAGATTTGTTTTTGATTAGAATAAAATTTTGCTTTCGCTAAATTAGTTTTGCTGCTACATAATTTCTACAAAATGTAGGACGACTGTCCCGATTTACTCTGCCCGTCCCATATTACACTTTTTTTGACCGTAACAGGTCATGATCTTGTTTGTTAGTTGTTCGTTGAACCTTACAATATTATTGAGAGAATGTTACCAACATGCCAAGGTATGTAAAATATCAGTTGTTTGAGCAAGAACATTGAAATAACAATTCTAGCCAATTACAGATCATCAATGTCAGTCAATCATCAAACCCTGATGTCAGAAGCTCAGAAGCTGAACTCTATCATGAAACTGGCATTAATTCTTTAAGTGAAACTACATACAGAAAATGAAGCAATTGCAAGTTACTACTTAAGGGGGGGGTATACCCTCCAGGAAACCTTCCGCATTTACTAAAGGATCTTTCTGAAACTTCACACATATATGTAAAACCAAAATACAAGAACATTTTGTTCGTACGATTTTTTTGGAAAAATTAATAGAAAACGTGAAATTCATGGAAAACGGACAAAAAAGGGGGTACTGTACAAATTTATCTCCTCCTAGGGTTACAAGCTACCACATTGAGACACATATCATTTGATGCGTAAAGACCATACCAATTAACGAAGCACAATTTTTAATTTTTGCCTTAGTTATTTTTTTAAACATATTTTTCCGGTTTCTTCTCATTTTCTCCAAATTTTCCCCATTCCCCCATTTTGAATCCAAACTAATCACAAATCTAAGAAAAGGCTTTGTTACTCGATAGGTATGGTCTTTACGAATTGAATTCTATATGTCTCATCGCTGTAGCTTCAAAACTTTAGGAGGAGATAGGTTTTCTGTGACAATAACTGTGAATGTTCAGGAGAGCACAACAAAGTCCTGCCCACATCGCAATAGGCACTCAATGTAGCAAGGATATGAAAATAAATGTTACTGGAGCTTGATTCCACTCAAGGATGGTGGGAGCGACTGCATGCACACCTCCTCATAAAATGCCAGGCGGGTTACTGAGCTGCACCTCAAGCAAACACTGTATTTATAGTGCTGGCAGCTAATTAGTTCCTATCTAATTTGTTAAAGAACTCCCCCTCCCGCCCCCCTTTCATGATCTGTCGTGAAAGCATAAATCAACGTACAGAGATGGCAATGGTACCGTTGGATAGGGCAGAATGTCAGCTTTCAGATGAGACTAAAAACCGGAAAAGACAAATCCGAAAATTTTGGGGTATACCTCCCCTTAAAATATCAGGCATAGATGTAAGACTTGAATAAAAACATGATCATCTTAAAAGAACACTCTGATGATTGCAAATATGATTTAGTTTAACCATGATGTTGCTTGCTACCATTGCAAATCCTTTGATAGCAGTCCTGTTGCAGAAACAAGAAGCTGCCTCCTTGCAACAAGCCTTATTTGATTACTGCACATCAATAATTTAAATTAATGATGCATGACAAACTTTAGTTAATGAAGTGCAGTAAATATGCAGTTAGCAAATATTAACCAGATTGGGGCTGTTGTTTCTCATTGCAGTCTTCCTATTTGTCAGAAATATCAAGTTATCAATGAATGGTTATATATTAATCTTTTGAATTTATCATCAAATTTGTTTATTTTGCAGGAATACCTTTACTGTAAAACAACAGAATTTTGTTTAAAGGAAAACTCAAAGCTGCAACATACCTACAATTTAATTATCTGATAAGCTATTTAACCCATTAAAGTCAAGTATTATTTTGTGAAAAATTAAATATTTTTGTATCAGTTTGAATAATTTATTTGGTTATTACAAATCTAGTAAAACATTCATTTTACAGACATTCAACACTTTTGCTAAAATATGGTCTGGCAACTAAAGTTGCCACTCAGCAGTAAGAAAACAAATTTGAACTTCTATGTAATGTATGGTTACGATATTGACTATGGCCAATAGAACTAAATTTTCTATAGGTAAATTGAACAAATGAAATGAATATTTTGAAATGATTATTATGTATGCATTCAGTATTTAAATCATTGATAAATTCATGAGAAAATAGGCCAATAACATTTATAATGGTAAACATTATTGATCACCATTGCGGCATAGAAGAATGAACATTGCGTGATTAACTTTCATGCATCCTGGGTGACGAGCAATAGTGCATAATTTGCATTTGCATGCAGTCCTTTCTTTGCTGTTGAGACATTTTGCATACTTTGTTACTTCTTTCACCATCCAGTTGTCTGCTGTAGATATCTGGACAATATTCTAAGCGGTTCCATGTCATGTAAATTTAGGACCCCTTTTCTTTCTAGCTTAACTATGAGTCTTCATGGTTCCAATAATAACATCTCTGATGAATGTTTATTACTAAATATTGCAACCGCATGCATTGAAAAGTCTCTAAGCATTTACAGCTGCTCAGGCACTAACTACGGTGGTGGCTCCAGAAAAGGGGCTCCCACCATTTTTTGGAATGAATTTTTTATCCTTTATGCTGCTAACTGTTGGTGAAACAAATTAAACCAGTAGAGTCTTCTATGAGGCAGTTTCTTATGCCATGGGAGAAGCAATACAGGCAGAAATATTTTAATGCTATCAAGAATGATCTCCTTATACCGCAGATTTTGTTGCTAAGCTCATAATTAGCTCTGTTCACACAAATGGTGCATCCATTCGTTAGTCTAGATGTAATTCATTGCATCTAATGAGGTACTTTTCTCAGTCAGAGAGACCTTTGATAGCATGTCAATCATCTAGCAAGGCGCAGTATTGACAAAGTCACTTTATTTTTACAACATTTTTAACAATTTGCTTCTGCTTCTTTGATGGTGGTTCTGTTACTTCTGAGCCCGTGGATGCTTGGCATGGTGTAGAAACTTCCTTTTGTTCATAGTCATCATGACAACATGACTTATCAATATATATCTGAGCCAATGATCAGGTTTGCATGCAATCTCATCATCAAAATCATCTGAATCCATGTATGATTGTGCCTGAGTAATTTCAATTGAATGAAGAATTGCAAACAAAGCTCCAGTGCCACTTTCATCCTACACTACAATATATTGTTAAATTCTGGCAAAGTTCACTTGCAAAATAAATATATGTGAGTATATATTATAGATAGGTATTACTATCAAACTTCATGAAAATATCTTACTGTTGACGGGATGTTAACTTATTTTGTTATAATATATGTAGAACATGAGGTAGCCCTTTTTCTCCAACATTCATGCAAAAGTACAGTTTTCATGTCACAAATGCTGAGTGGCAATTTCAGTTGCCACTATGTATTATTTAGCTTATTTGTCTATAATTTCAATGTTTATTGCCATTTATGAATTTTGTCTGATCACTAGACTCCTAATCCATCATTTAAAAGCATGGAATTATAAAATATTTACTTACAAGCAATAGGAACATGGCATTTTCTGAAGGCTGGTACAGGCCTGATCATAAACATTATGACCACCAGTAGTTTATAGGTCAACTGACTGAAGCATGAGCAATTGAGGTGAACAATTCTTGTTCAGTAATTGTATGGAATGTATATGATGTGGTGTAGGACTACAAAACTGAAATTTACCTTATATTATGAATGATACAACCATATTTTTGTAGCTTTTATGGGTTTGGCCATTGTGCAAGAGAAATTTTTCAAGGCCAACTACGTTCCAAGATGGATAAAAAAGGAGAAAGCATGGTGTTATTATTTTATCCAAAGATAAAAGGGTAATTTGCAAGACACAAGTTCTGTTGATGGATATGATAATTCCCAAAAGTGCATTGGCTGTTTTTCCTTGTCAATAAATTTGTTGCATATTATAACTATTCCTAGATTTTTTATTTAAAACTTAGATTTTTGTTTGAATTCATTGCTTTATTGTTTGAACATGGTTATATTTGTGGTTTTTTGTTTCTCATCTAGACCTGATATTTTGAGCAATATTTTAAATTTTTTCATCTATGCTTCCAGTTCCACTTAGGAAATTAATGCCATTTTCATTTGAGCTCAACTTCTGAGCTGCTGACTTCAAGATTTGGGAAATAGATGAACCCAAATTGATAACCTAACCTATGTTAGGTTAACAATTTTCCTAATATTATGAACACACTTTGCTTTGCATGTCTATTGGCTAGAATTGTTATTTCCATCATTTTCCATGTTTTCGCTCAACAATGGATATTTCAAACACCTGACATGTTTAGAACATTCTCTGTCTAATGCTGCAAGGTTCAACAAACAACTAACTCTCAAGATCATGACCTGTTATCCTTGTGGTCATGCTAGAAACCGTCAGTTTAGATGTTAATGGCTTAATTAAATAAGAATATTGTCTTTACCTGAAAATAAGTAATTATTGATAGTTAAGGAATGAAATGCAATTAAATTCTTCAAATATTATTCCAATATAATAATGACGTCAAACTGGGTAATAAGGGATGGGAGGGGTAAATGGGGACAGTGGTATCACATTTCGTACAAATGTCATAGCAGCTAAACTAATCAAAATGTTGCAAAACTAAGCTAAACTAATCAAAATATTGCAAAACTAAAAATAGTGGCACAAAGTTCAACATTTTTACTATCTATGTAGCATAAAGCAAATTAAGAAACCATACATTTACTACCTCTGAAAAATCCCTGAAAAAAGTGTGAAAAGTGAGATTTTGCAAAAGTACCTCTGCTAAGGTCTGTAGCAAAAAAATATTAGCCATATTAAAAAATTTTACTTACATAAAAGTTGCACACAGGTGTTGGCTTAAAAACATGACTGATGGAATTTGCGTATCTCATTTAAAGAAAAAAATGGCAGCCATTTCTGCATGATGGGGTAATAAGGGACACCATCCCAGGGTAATAAGGGACACCCCTAAAAACACATTCACAGTAGAATCTCAGCTAGCGAAATCTCCAGTTAATCAAAAAATTAATTAACAATTGATAACATTTACATTAATAATTTTGATTACATTTACCTTGCTCAGCAAAAAAATTTCAGTTAATGAAAAATTAATGCATCATTGGTCATCACAAAATGGTGCATAGAATGTCATAGATAGAATTGTGCACTGGGCAACATAGAATGAGAAGTAATTAACCTAAACTATGACTTATTTCTCCAAAAAATATTATAGTTGTCATTAAAATATTTCTTTCGGTTTCAGCTTTGTTTTTATGATCTTTTTTGTTATAGTGAATTCACTTGACCCAATTAAAATAGTGTGAAATTATAAGCCATCCTGTAAGTTTACAGATACAGAAAGAATGCTACATGGCTGCTGATATGAAGCTTGCAGTGGAGAAGGTCGGTGTAAATGCAGAATGGCATGTCCATGGATGTAGTAATATCACATCAATAATGCAATAATGTATGGATATGGTAATATATCAATAATGAATAAACAAGTAAAAAACACAGGAAATGTCATTTATTCTACATCTAAATCATCTACAAAGGAAGAGGGGGACTTCAGAGTACTGTTAGTAATGGATGAGTACACTTAGCATGCTTCAAACGTTTTAAAATTGAGTTTTATTTCAAGTGTCCCATGAGTAATTTGGGCCGCTTTTGTTTTGCATCGGGCGCCTTTTGAATAGCAGAGAGAATTTTTTAATATGCCACTTGATAGCCCTCACCAAAAGCTTTAAAATGAACCCAAATTTGTCTATGAATCTATGAAATGTTTAATGGTAAGAAGTTATTAACAAAAAACCCCCAAAACTGTCCCTTATTAACCAGTTTAATGGTATAGCCTGTCTACCATCCAAGTAATATGTCCTGTAGCAATCAGTTGTAATTTTCATTTTTTTAGCTGCCCAAGGACTTGACATTGTAATTGTAAATTGTAATTCACTACAATCTGTATCATTCATTCACTGTCAGTCATTTTGACTTGAATTGTTTTCCAAGTACAAGAATAATTGACATCTATCCTCCACCACAATCATGCCTTGGTGTCATTAGGGTGATTAATTGGTATCCTTGTCCTACGTTGCCTTACTTTGAAGTCTGGCTAGGCTAAATGCTATTACATTGTAGTGATAAAGCAAAGTAACTTGTGATTTTTACCAACATTTTGCAGAAAGCTGATGACACTTAAAATTAGGTTATTTACTTTGGTAATTTATGTGGTGTTTATGCTGTCTCTAAAAATTGACTTCCAACATGAGTTGAAGAGATTTGACTTTATTCCAATTGCCTTCAAAAGCTGCAGAAGTTGCAATTCAAGCTGTGTGAGGAAAGAGAGTTACTACATTTTTCAGACAGATGACTGTCAGTGTAGTTGATATCCATGTGAGTGATGCATATGTTAAATCCTGCTTCATTTGCTAAGCAATTTGCTAATAATCTCCAATGTTCCATGATAATATGCAATTTCCATTATATTACGCATTAACCACTATCATGGTATCCATTTTCCACATTAATTTCATAGCATTGTTGTACATATCAATTGTTTGCCATTTGCCATATTGATCACAGATTGCCTTCTATGGAGAAGTGTAATTGATGACTCTGCTGTCCACCTTGTTTTTATATAAGCCTCATCAAGCGAATACATTTGACCAAACATGCCTCCAGTTCATGGCCTTACAACCATGCCTCCAGTCTTGGAACCTCCAATTCATGATTCGAGGAGAAGCATGAACATATATTGCGGTAAAATGCCACATAAAATTGAACTATAATTTCGAGTTTTATTTCAAATTATTTTAAGTCTATTTCAAGAAATCTCATATTGTATGTGAAAAATTTTTAAATACTTTGTTTGCTTTTATTGCTATTATTTTGATTTTTGATTATGTATCAAGTACAGGAAGAGAGTACAATCAGTACATACTGCACCTTCCTCCATTTTTTATGAATGATGAATTATATTCTAATTTTATACTTGCTTGAGTAAATTATTTTGTACATATTTATTTTTACCTAGTTATTATCATTGGAGAAATTTATCCAAGGGAACAATGAGGAATGTATTTTTTCCTTTGTACAGCCTCAACAGAAGCAGGTTGAAGTAAGGTAATTAGACATGTCTGTTCAACTTGTCATAGCATGTTAATCAGGACTAAATGACTAACCTTTGGTCTGGTTAAGTCAGTATAGCAGATAATTAGACATGACAGGTTGCATCTGATACTCATTTATACTAAAGACCTCCAGATTAAGGCCAAGTGAACCACACACCAGCCTACTCTATAGATGTTTATGAACTTGTGTGTTGGAAACTTTCTGATGAACTGTATAGGGATTACATGAGCATGTACATATCTACAATACCTATCATGTCAAGACATTAGCAGGGTTACACTGGGTAGCTTCCCACCTGCCCACCCAGGCAGGATTTTCAACCTATACACCAAGGTTTTTTTTAATAAAACCATGGAGTAAAAGTGGGTTTTAAATAAAACTTAGGTATGCATCAAACTGATTTTTTAATTTTTAACTTCAGAGTGTAATAATACTGGATAGAAACTACCAAGGAAATATACTATATTGGGCTTCTTTAATAAATAGTCATCCATATAAGTATAGTGCATACCCCTAGAAAAACCCATGTTGATTAGAATTCTAAAATATAATAACAAATTTTGTTTACATGTTTGCTAGAGAAATATACTTCACAGAGTTTTTTTAACCATTTATGCAATGTCAATTTCAAAATCAGTATTAATTTAATTTACAACCTGTAGTTTCTTAATGTGAAGTAGAAAAAAACATTTTGTAAAAAATTATTTATTCAATGTTATTTACATACACTATTTATAGACCATCTGTAACTCAATGTTTGACATTTTTTGTGCTATCCAACTCCATAAAACAAGCTCTAAAAAAGTTAGAAACAATTAGCAATACAGTCCTGTTAATTTTTGAGCATTTACAATACTAGAAGTCTCAAGGTTAGGCACCAAGTTAGAAGTGCAAAGTTCAGTTCTAAGTGTTTTGAGGAAAAACGGAACATTGGGTATTGAAGAGCCTTGCGCTACCTAAGTTTTGAGAAACAAGACAGCAGATAAGAACTTGTACTGGGTTAATTGATTCAATACTTATTTTTACCATTGTTTTGTAGTCTCTGACAGAGATGTGTCATTCTTTAAATAGTGTTACATCATGTTAATGATGCATCACAAACTTACTGTTTGAAGAATGGACAATTATTTAATTAAAAGTTATGGCAAATGTAATAATAGAGGTTGATATTTTCCATCATCAAATTTTTTATACGTAATCAACATAAATAAAAAGAACTTTGATGTATAGTATAAATGCAATATATAGAAGAGTATAAATGAGCAAGCAAAAAAAAGCACAACTAACTATTTTACCCATTTTGCATGAGTTTTTAAAATAAAATCGTGTGCTTTTCAATAAATTCTGGATGGGTTGAGCAATTTTAAAAACCATGGGTTATTTGCAACCCTCTTAGCAAGGACGAGGCATGGAGGAATTACAAGTAGTGTATTTATTTCTTCTATCCAAGCTGAGTCATCTTGCTCTCAACATCATTGGTTTTGAACTTCTTGGGAGAGTTGATTTTTGCAGCTATGAATTTTTGATTAGTTTCATGCAGGTAGCAGGCATTTACATTAGTAGAAGTCTCTAAGTAGGTATAAATGTATAAGTTACTAATACATGATATACCTTTATAACTACTATCTAAAATCTCTCACTGTTGACCTTGGTCATCAATTCTTGTTTCTGTCATGAAGTTTATGTAGGAAGCATCATAATCCAGTTGATCTTGATTGTTGTGACTAAACTTGTTAGTGCTACTAGAGAGTGGCTAGGCATTAACAATATTCAGTGTGGGATGGTTTGAATAACCCGTTCTTCTATAACTCATAGACTTTTCTACTGGGCTTCACCAAGCTTAGAGGTAAATTGGCAACCTTGTATGAGGTATATTTGGTCATTAGTGCTCTGGCTATGGTGTGTGATCCAGACTAACAAGTGTGTCTAATTCAGAACACAGGTCTGCTAATAATAATTTTTTATATCAACTTATGATACTTTCATTTTGTTCTGTAAAATGTTGGTGTTTTCCCTCTTTCATTCCTTCCTGAATATGACTTCTTCAGATTATATTCGATGATAGTTTAGTCATTAAGTTGCAAGTTGGCTACAGTCTTGCATACTGTGAGAGCTTACCAGGAAAATGTTTTGAGACCATATTCAACAGAAAAATACATTGAGCTTTTTATAATTGGATTAATAACACATGGATTGAATGAAAAAACAGATATTATAGGTTCTGGCAACACTCATATTTTTTTGTTGCAGAAAGTCATAGCCTCACTGTTGAGTCATGGGCATGACATCACTCACAGCCTCTGCACACCTGATCAACAGGGCTACTCAGCTCTTCATTATGCTGTTTTGTACAAGGATCTTGCAATGGTGAAGAAACTTCTCATCCATGCAGGTAGTTGAGTTATTATTTATCTATTCATTATTATCTGTGTGAAAATTGAACTGAAAATAGTGGAAGGAGAACCTTAAGTCCCACAAGATTCTGAAGCCTAGGTTTGAAAATTGAAGTTTTATTCAGCCTGTACAAAACGCTGGCTCTGATGGCATGCCTAGTACTTGAGTAGCTTGTGTGATGGCATGCCTAGTACTTGAGTAGCTTGTGTGATGGCATGCCTAGTACTTAAGTAGCTTTATTTCTTCATGAAGTGAACTATTCATTTTTTGACAATTATAGGATAACCAATGCTTTGGTTGAAATTCCCAATTTCAAAAAGAAAATATACAGCTTATTGTATAGCTGCTTACCTATTTGCTCTGTAGTTGGTGGTTAATGACGTTACCCTTTCTTAGAAATTGCTTATGCCGCCTATAACTACTTCAGATCAAATTAGAAAAATTCTACTTAAGTCATGAATTCTTTTCCAGTAATATTAAAGCTGCTTGTATCACATATTGGATTTTTCATTATGAATTTAAAATACAATTCTCAGTGCTACTCTTTTGGAGAAGAATTTCCAAGTTAATTATTTAAAGTCCAGTTTACTAAAAATTGAACTTGCCAATTTAAATTTATCCTTTTAAGTGGGATTTGCGTTGCCATTTGCTTGTTTTTGTTATTTTGCAGCTGTTCCTCAAAGATTCCACTTCTGTTCTAAACCTTCTGGACGATATTCTGCAGCATACTTTAGCTCCTTGGAATGCCCATGGGTTTTTCATTCCAGTAACATTGTTCCTGGCCATGCCACCACTGAGCTCTTAGTAGTGGCTTAGTGCTTTCTCAACTGAGTGCAAGTTACACATGAGGAGGTCAAGTTGTTTGCAGCTGGGAGTTCCTTGCACTTCCATTAAATGTCTTTCTTGGGTTGAAGATTTATGTACATGTGGTGTATCAACCAATGCATTAAATATTAACAGGGTAAACAACCCCTTGTAGAGGTGGAACTACCTAGCTCTGTTACGGAACCTAACCTGTCATCCCTTCTTGGTTAGGCAATTCTTAGCAATTTTAATGCTTCTATTCACAGCCCATTGAATTCTATTGAAAACACGGCCGAGTGGGGGATAAATAAGGCAATATCAACTAAATAATTATTTATTAATTGACCGCCGGAAGGAAGTAACACTTCGAGAGCCGAGGATGGCAGTGTCCACCATCGGACGCGCCTCCCGAGCTTCAGCACACTCGCCCGCTTTCAACTTAATATAGGTGTTTGCACTGCGCAAAGGAAATGGATATATACGTTTAATTTGAAACGTGAAAGATTAAAGTTAAACAGGAAGTCTAAGCTATGCTCATATACCTCACAGGATAAGAGAGACGTATGACGGCTAAGACGACTAAGGTATTATATCGTTATAAATGCGTAATAGACACAGGACTTCCAATTTACACTTAATTAATATGGGCACAAGTGGAGGTTCTACCCTCCATATTGGAGGAACAAGGCACCATGAAGAGCTTTAAGCGAGCACTACGCGTTAGTTTTCGCAGCTCACCTCCGTGAATGCAGAACCAGCAAGTTCGGTGTCGTAGCGTAGCCAGATGGTCCGCCGGTCCGTGGGCGCCGTGGCGCCAGTACCTCGTGCCGTACTGCCGGGAAGTCGCTCCAGCTAGGTAGGGCGCAAGCCATGGATGCATCAGAGATAGTAGTCCAGTGTGGTCCGCCGTGACCTCATCACCGCCCGAAAGGTAGCCACCGCCGAACCCCGATCGCTCCACAGGTCTCTACTGCTTCATAGAGACGGGACTAAAACACAAGAAGTTCGTGTCTGACATCTTGACGTCGACCAAGGCTGAAGATGAAGAGATGATTAATCCTGTGTGCTGACTGCATGAACGTTAGAGTGGAACTGCTTGCTAGGACGCGGAACAGGGGCAGAGAAGTTTTGTCTTAAGAGTCGTTATAATAGAAATAAGGATGGCTTAGCTGCTAAACTGTTACGTGTGCTCGAAATTATTTTAATTAATTTAAAGCTTTATTTAATCAAGACGTTATATCGGAATTATTAAATTGGAAGTCCGGTCAGAAATGGTTCGAGGCATTAATTTTATACATCGCCGAGCTACCAAACTAAGTGAAGGTAGGAAGATACCTTCAGTTTTCTACACTCCCGCCAAAGAGATTAAATTTCCAGCAATAAAATTGGAAATTGAAGAGATCAAGTTGACTCAATGCAAATACCGGGATAGGTATTTTAACCCGTTAACCGCAGCGACCTCTAAGAAGAAATGAACACTTCACCCGTGTTATCTAATCACGGTTAACATTACTTAATACTATCAACTTACATACTAGAGACTTCAGGTACAGCTGCCTTCCCAGCCAACATGAACATGGCTTACGAACTAAAGGGCTGGGACTGGAGTTCCCTCAGTCAACTCATAACACAGTATAGTTAGATTAAATTTCGTTCGATTAGATCCTTAATTTTTCCGCGGCCTCGCTGCGCTGCGAGCCGGCGAGGTCTATGTACACTAACCTCCGTGACCTCGCCCAGATGATTGAGGGTAACTTCGGTGACTCGCCCCATCGCGTAGTTGTAACGTTTTTGGTTGGGTTCTTTAAGCAGGACCAAGTCATTTACTCCCAGGACCTTGTGTTTCACAGGGCGGAATCCGTCCTTTTTTGACGTAGCTTGCGTAATAAGGCTGGGGATTAATTGCGAGTTATATTTATCAACGAGTTTTCGTCTCACGGCATTCAGCTTGGCAAAGTTCTCGCGCAATAGGTGGGCTGCCTCCATAGACGGGACCCACTCAGGATCGTCGGGGGTCTCGCTGACGTGCGGCAAAACAAGGGGGGAATGCAGTACGTATCCCCTCAGAAGTGCTTCCGGTGTAATATGACTGGGCACGCTAATGCTTGTTTCTCTGAGTGTCTCTTTAAATGCTACTGGCCTGTTGTTGACCAGACATGTAACTTGTTCTACAGCCAGATCGAAGTCTGCCAAGTCAAGCACGTTGTTACCGATGGAACCGAATACGAGACGTTTTATTAACTTGACGCAAGACTCGACCAGCGTGCCCAGAGCGCTGCAACCTCTCGGATACTGTTGGAAGGATGTTTTTGATGTCGCTGGCTTCGCAGTAGGCTTCTACTTCAGGGTCCTGAAGGACCTTCGAAATTATTTTCGACCCTGCGATTAGCTGCGACCCGGAATGAGGATGGCCTGCCTAGATGAGGCAGGCCAAACTCAAACACGTGCTTCTGGAACGCCCTCAGGAACTCTTTAACGGATAGGTCAAGCGATAATTTTAGATTAATGGCGCGGCTCCAGAGACACGTTATGCACAGTATCCATACTTTGACTTTAGTCCCTGCCGAGCGCACATAGAACGGACCGATGTGGTCGATAAAGCAATGGCACAGTCGGAGGATCGACTCTAAAGTCTCTGTACGAAGACTGACTAAGCTTTACGCTTCGCTCATTGGATCTACGACACGTGACGCATTTTCGTAGTATCTTTTTGGCTACGGAAAACACGCTTGGGATGAAATATTGTCCTCGTAGCTCCGTCAGCGTGGAATAGAGGCCGGCATGATTCATTCTAGTATGCACGTCGTTCACTATCAATTCCGTGAGCTTGCTGTTTTTGGCTAGCAAGATCGGCCGACCGTACGTGGAGTGTTTGCTCCAACGTTCGAATTTACTGTTCACTCTTAACATCCCGCTCGAGTCTAAGCTCAAGTTTAGCTGGAGTATTAATGCAGGAGTATCTTTCTTAGTTTTAGCGTTCGATTGCAAATAGTGATAACAATCGGGAAAGTGTTTTCGCTGATCCGCGATGACAATTCTACGGCAGGCCTCCCCGAATGCATTGTGACCCGGAAGTGCCAAGCTCGATGTACTTTCGTCCGTAGCGGTTTTATTGCTAAATTTATTTCTCAGGTTTATTACGAATTTCAAGACAATGCGATAAACGCTTGCTAATCGATAGAAGCTTGAGTATCTCTCCAAGGGAATTAGCTGTTCATCGCTCGCAAGGCATCGGATTTGCGCGCTCATGTGCTCGGTTGACCTAAACACACGAGCCTCTTGAGCTTTGTGAGAGGGCACTGTGAAGCTGAGCAGATTGTCTTCTCCGACCTCGGTTTGCCGCGCCTCCGACAGGAATTTAGGGCCTGTGTGATAATGACTCCTTGCCAACTGTTTGTAGCTCAAGGAACGAGTTATACAATCGGCGGGATTGTCCGCTCCGGCCACGTATGCAAGTTCCACCGGGAAGACTTCGCACAGTTTGCAAATTTTGTGCAAGCGTTTTTTTACAAACGCAGTTAGTTTCTGCATTTTATCGAGTTTGGTAGCGTATGCGGTTAGCCACGAAAGGGAAACTAGGCTATCGGAAAACAGGCTCAGTTTTTCGATATTCAGCGGACATGGCAATCGTTCGCAGGTCAAGTCGGAATAAAGATCAATTAGGGCTTGAGTTCCTAGAGCGATGGCATGGAATTCCAACGAGGACACACTTTTGTCCTCCAGTTGTTTGTTTACCAGGCGGTTTTTGGCGAGGAGGAAGTTTGACTTTCCGGTGGTTAGACTCTGGATAAACACTACTACTCCATACATTACCTTACTCGCGTCCGTGAAGGCGACGAGTCTGTACTTGTCATCACGTTCACCCACAAATCTATGAATTTTTATTTCTCCACCTTTATTTACCTGTTTACAGATGTTTCTCCATTCTTGTAAGAGGGATGCCGGAAGGCACTCATCCCAGCCACGTTGATTGTCGCACTGTAGCTTGTGGGCAAACAACCGCGCTCTGTTGAGAACTGGCCCACTGATTTGAAATAAGTCGTAGTTACTCGCTATTGTAGACATCACCTTTCTTTTGGAGTTCGCTGACGCATCCAATTCCATTCGGGGGGCGTACACTTCGTCTGTAGTGCGGTCCCATTTGAGACCAAAGAGTCTCACCTCTTCTCCTGTCTCACCTCTGATGGCATTCTCGCTGTCTATTCGTTCTTGTAGAGACGGGTAGTTAGTCAAGAATTGCTGTAAGGAGAATTGGTATTTGTTAAATATTTCGGGTAACTTGAAGTACGAACAGCTCAAATAGCGAAGGTCATTAGAAGTAATGGATGCGTTGTCCATGTATGTGAGACAATAAACGAGGTTTTTCAGACGTCTGATGTCTTCCTCGTCAGATGTCGCGTCCAAAACCAAGATTTTGAAAAGCGCAAGCATCAAGATCGCTGGCGAGCATTTCAAGCCGAACGCGAGCCGTAAATGCTTGTATGCAACCAGGCTGAAGTCTGCATTAACAGGGTCCCGGTACCATAAGAACATTAATTTTATCTGATCCTGCTCAGACAAGGCAATGTTCAAGAAGGCCTTCTTTATGTCGAAGGTCAATAGATATTTATCAAACCTCAAAAGGATAAATGCTGTAGCTAATCTGTTGTTGAGGTTGGGACCGCTATGCATGGCTTGATTATGGGTAAGAGTTCTTTGCATTTGCGGTCTCTTTTCGCAAATGTTGGATAGGTAAACCACACGGCACTTTGTGCTTTCCTTTTCGGGTCTAAAGACACCCATATGCGGCAAAAAGCTCCATGAATTTTGGCGATCGTGCACGAGGTTGAGATCCTCAACGGGCTCTATCATTCCTTCTTTCACTTGATCGGTAATGACTTTGTCGTACATCGCAAGTTACTCGGGCTTCTTTTGTAGCTTCCTCAAATTTGATTTGAGTATTTGTTTCGACAAATTGAAATTAGTGCCAGGATCGTGACAAACTTCCTTATTCCACAATAGTGGCATTACGAGCCTTCCATCGGAAGCGCGGGAACAATTGCTCAAAATCAGTTCTGCATGCGCTTCGTCTTGTTCGACGGATTGATCTTCATAATGGCCGGTTTCATATGCCAGCCTTTTAAATTTTTCGGCTCTCAGCATATCCTCGATGGCTCGGTCGAGGACGGATTCTTCGATATCAGCGCTATCTATGACGCAATCGACCTCCGGGAGGTATGCTTCCTCCCTGAACTCCTTATTTACGGGAGGCTCACGCCCCTCGAGTAAACCATGCGGTTCACAACCGGACGCGCCCTCCTGGGTTCGCTCGTCGTTTGCGAGCGCGTCATCTGTCTTTTCTTTTTCATTCAGCACGCTTGCGGCGGACGCCGCAGCATGAGAACAATTGGCATTGGAACTATAGGCGGCTTCAGCGGATGCAGGAGCTAGGTAATGCAAGTTGCCTAGCATCCGCTTAACGCTACCGCTTAGGAGGACTCCCAGCGGGCTCAACGATATCACGGATTGAGGCGCGTCGCCAAACCTAACGTCTTGCTGAGGCAGAATTTGGGAATCAAGATTTCCTAACATAAAATCTATACCGCTTATTTGATCCCGCGAGTCTACGAGGGTTGCATCAGCCAATGCATAACCTTTCTCTTGAATTGCATGCGCTAGCTTACTGAGACCAGGCTACGTTATGCTGGTCCTAATCTCGGGTACACAGATTGCTCTCAAAGGCGGTTGAGATTCATCGAATTGTATCGCAACAATTCTTGTGTGGTAGTCTTGGGAGGTATTAAAACCGTTTACGATAAGCCGGAAGTCGTCATCGAGCACGGGTAAGGCCCAATTAGCGGCAAGCTCGTTGGTGATAAAATTGGGCTGACAGCCGCTGTCTCTCTTGCATCTTGAGCGACCATGCAGCGTTCTGATTGAGAAGGTGGGTATAATAACGTCCTGCCCATAATCTACCGTCATGCTCATCAGTGCCCTAGACACCGCGACTACCCCCGACCCGACTTCTTTCACCCCTTTCCCCCGAAGCTCGCTCCGCGCTTCTCGGCTAGCTTTCAGGGATGGGTCTTCCTTGGCACCTTTAGCGCATAAGAACGTGTAATGAGAGCCATTGCAATGATAGCAACCTTTTTTACATTGGAAGCGGCAGGCTTTTTCGCCGTGGGATATATTTGCGCACTTAGTACACCCGTTCAGGGAAATCAAACGGTCGCGCTTTGCCTTCGGATTTGGATAGGTTGGACAGTTCAACGAAGAATGCGAGTAAACCGGCGTTCCTTTTCCTGTACACAAACTTCAATGGGGGCGCTGTTTCTCGCGTTCCCATTTTTCTGTTCGTCCAACGCCAACTGTAGGGTTCGAGCTTTAGTTTTTAGTCGGTTTGGCATGAGATTTCGCGGAAAGGCAACGCTCGGTGGCTTCATAGATATGATCCATCAGCTCATCGAGAGATGGGTTATTTTTGTTGGTTATATGAATAGGTTGCTGCTGGAATTCTTCATTCAGCCCTTGCCAGAAGAAATATTGGAGGATTACGTCCGCGTCTATCGATAGCGTGCGAAAGCTTTCTACTACAGATCGCATTTGGCCTATGTAATAGTACGGATCGCCGTTTCGGGCTAGCTTCATTTCGGTCAGCCGTTTGATTACCTCAAACTTCTGAATGACAGGGTTAGCGAACGCTTTCTGCAGCAATGCCTTGGCCGCTTCATAATTCTGTTCCCTAATTTCTAACGACTGGATCAGAACGCCCCCTTGAGCTGGCGTTGAAGAAAGATAAATTTTTCATAACTCGATAAATTGTACTTCGCAACAATAGTTTCAAAGTTTACCAAAAACTTATTTAGGTCCTACCCTTCTTTGTGACTATACTCCGGAAAGGGAATCTGTGGGAGTTTCAACTGACTACGGCCAGGTTCCTGCGCAGTGGGCCCTAATAGTAAGTTGCTTTCGGGTTTCAGCGCAGTTTCCAGCTCAATAATGGAGGCCGTAATTTTGCGAGCGTATTCGGCGCACATCTCGTATTCTGATTCTAGCACATTTTCTGCAGAGTCCTCCGCGCACAGAGCATCTAGTATATTCTGGTCTTGCTCCCGTACGCTTTCCTGCAGAGTGCGCAGTCTAACCAAAGTCTGCATTTTCTCTTCCCGTGAAAGGGACGGCAAATTTGATTCGACATTATTAGCAATGCGCGTTATCTCCGCCCTTGTAAGCTTGCGTTTGGTTTTCAAGTGTTTTAATTCCATGTTCACCAAGTAAAATTGCTCATCAGAGCAAGGACCGGTAACAGCAGAAATAAGTTAGCGCTATTAGGCAGCGAGAGAATAATCAATAGCAATATAGCAATCTATAGGAAAAGCAACAATAGCAATTCTATAATAGCAACAGCAGCAATAGCAGATAATAGAACAATCTAGCAATCTATAGGGTTAGCAATCGAGAGATTCAAGATGGAGCGATCGCGCAACAATCGGAAATGCAATCAAGAGAATTAAGATTGAGCAATTACGCAACAATCGGAATAGCAATCAAGAGAATTAAGATTGAGCAATTACGCAACAATCGGAGTAGCAATCAAGAGATTTAAAATTGAGCAATTACGCAACAATCGGAATAGCAATCAACAGATTTAAGATTGAGCAATTACGCAACAATCAGAGTAGCAATCTCGAGATTTAAGATTGAGCAATTACGCTACAATCGCAATAGCAATTACGCAACAATCGCAATATCAAGAATGACCTAAATAACGGAAATATGATCAACTTAACTGTAATTTAGGAGCGATCGGCGCTGACGGACGGCTACACTAGGCGGCGGGTGGCCACACGGCGGCGGGTATAACAATGGACGTTCGTAAGCGAAATTAACGGACAGCTACTCGCACCGAACCCCACTCGTGCCCCACGTTGGGCGCCATATTGAAAACACGGCCGAGTGGGGGATAAATAAGGCAATATCAACTAAATAATTATTAATTGATCGCCGGAAGGAAGTAACGCTTCGAGAGCCGAGGATGGCAGTGGCCACCATCGGACGCGCCTCCCGAGCTTCAGCACACTCGCCCGCTTTCAACTTAATATAGGTGTTTGCACTGCGCAAAGGAAATGAATATATACGTTTAATTTGAAACGTGAAAGATTAAAGTTGAACAGGACGTCTAAGCTATGCTCAAATATACCTCACAGGATAAGAGAGACGTATAACGGCTAAGACGACTAAGGTATTATATCGTTCTAAATGCGTAATAGACACAGGACTTCCAATTTACACTTAATTAATATGGGCACAAGTGGAGGTTCTACCCTCCATATTGGAGGGACAAGGCACCATGAAGAGCTTTAAGCGAGCACTACGCGTTAGTTTTCGCAGCTCACCTCCGTGAATGCAGAACCAGCAAGTTCGGTGTCGTAGCGTAGCCAGATGGTCCGCCGGTCCGTGGGCGCCGTGGCGCCAGTACCTCGTGCCGTACTGCCGGGAAGTCGCTCCAGCTAGGTAGGGCGCAAGTCATAGATGCATCAGAGATAGTAAGTAGTCCAGTGTGGTCCGCCGTGACCTCATCACCGCCCGTAAGGTAGCCACCGCCGAACCCCGATCGCTCCACAGGTCTCTACTGCTTCATAGAGACGGGACTAAAACACAAGAAGTTCGTGTCTGACATCTTGACGTCGACCAAGGCTGAAGATGAAGAGATGATTAATCCTGTGTGCTGACTGCATGAACGTTAGAGTGGAACTGCTTGCTAGGACGCGGAACAGGGGCAGAGAAGTTTTGTCTTAAGAGTCGTTATAATAGAAATAAGGATGGCTTAGCTGCTAAACTGCTACGTGTGCTCGAAATTATTTTAATTGATTTAAAGCTTTATTTAATCAAGACATTATATCGGAATTATTAAATTGGAAGTCCGGTCAGAAATGGTTCGAGGCATTAATTTTATACATCACCGAGCTACCAAACTAAGTGAAGGTAGGAAGATACCTTCAGTTTTCTACAAATTCTGATGTTGATTTTGATAATTTGTTTTCTTTTGTTGTTGGAGTCATTATTATGTAATGTTCATTGCAGATAAAAGGTGCATAAACATGGAGAGTCATGGTCGATCCACTGCTCTGCTGCTTCTCTGTAGAACCTGCTCAGCCTCAGACCTGGAGGTGACTAGGATGGGTCGTGAAATGTTTTATATGCTTTTAATTCAGCCTGCCTACAACCAAACATGAAACAGACCAAACTCTGAAGATAATTCTCATGTGCATGATCCTGATTATAAGAAGTAAAGGTTTTCTGATTTTTTATAAAAACTTTGTATTGTGGTACAGTCTGCATAAAGTATTCACACTTGTAGGGTACTATAGTCAGGTCACTACAGCATCTCTATTATGTCCAAAACTTTCTCTAAAACTGCTTATTCTGTTTAATCCTAATTTTGCTCTTGTTGCTGAATTCTTTTTTTCTGTACAAGTAGTATAATAAGAGTTGTTTCTTATCATTCTGTCCTGTTATTTTATCTTAAATTCACTCCATTAAATTTTTATTTGTTCAGGAAGAAATATTGGCGAGCCTTCTACATGCTGGGGCAAATCCCAACCTGCCTGAAAAAGATCCATTTTCCCTGCCCTTATTGTGCGGTATGTCATCCTTATAATTGCTCCAGCTTTAGTTAGGAAGACATTTGAGGAGTTTTATCAATATATTACATACAATCTAAACAAGAAATTATTGATGATTTTAGCACGGCGAGAACCGTGCTAAAATTTGCCTAATGGTCAGATTTATGAGAACAAAATTCGGTAGATGAGTCTCATCTTGAAGAGGCTTCTTATTTCTATTGCTTGAAGAATGCTTATTTTTTTGAAAAATCATTCAATTATGCTTGGCTTGTGCCCCTTTTTTAGGACAAATAAAAATTAGAGCAGAACTTTGCGCTCTACAGTGAAAACAGCTCATTATTAGATGCCAATTTTCCAGCCTTGGAGAGACGCTGGTGGCGAGGAGCTGATCTAATGCTGGACGCAGGGGCTGACGCCACAGCCACAGATTCTGAGCACAATGAGCTTGAAGCCACATTCTTTGCTCGGGTGCGCGCAGCTTTTGATTCAGTGAAATATAAACGTCTAAATTTGCGGTTGCGTAATAAACTGTCAACGATTATTAAAAAAATTGTAGTGCACCCATATACGAGTATGAATAATGATTATTTTGTGTTGTAGATTTTGTAATGTGAAGTTTCTACTTCCCCGTTTGCGTTTGACCTGTCACAGAACTCAACGATCATTACTTCTTTATCAAATTCTAAATTAATTGCCTACATTTCTTTTGTTCTCGGGATTTCTTTAAAATCCTTTCATCTAAGATTTGTATCTGTGATTTTAATTCAGATGCTAAGGAAACACTGTCAACTTTGGTGTGAGTTTAGTTGAGCTTAAGCATTTTATTTTGAATATTTATGTATTTTCAGGATAATGTCGAAATACTGAGGAAACTTTTGAGTAGAGGATGTCCCTGCCATTACCTCGATGATTGGATAGCTAGTAGAAGTCTAACAGAGGCCCAGTTGAAGACCATATTGCCGCCGTACATATTGTCTAACCCTAAGGGTGATGTGTGAGTACTATAGCTGCAAAGACCTAACAAAACCAGCTTATGTGGATATTTTGAATTACTCTATACCTAAATTATTTGAATTAGCGAGTGATAAGTCCATATTCCTAATGAAATAAATTCTTCATTAATCAAATGCGATGTAAGATTCGATTTTCCATAACGGGTTCTATTTCTGGTACCTAGGCTGGATGTTCTGCTTGCTGCTGCCTCGGTATCGTACCACGAGAGCGCTCTGTACATTCTGGAGCATTGCGTGTTTGATGAGATATATCAATTTGAGCGCATAATCGGCAATATCTATAAACTTAATAAAGAAATCAACTGGGCAGACAAGAACAAGTAAGATTTGTTAAATAGATCCTGCATCTACTAAATGCAAAGTTTCCTTGTTGGCATTTGCTGTGTTTGCATGAAGACAATTAACTTTTCTACAATTAATTCTGTTGAGAAATTTGCATTTAGAAATAATTCAGAGATACGGTACTGGTTTCTTTTAGGCATGATGTTCCTTTGACAGTTGAAACGAAATAATATTAGACTCCAGTCATGCTTGTAATTTCTACAAATGCTGAAATTTTAGTGAAAAATTTGAAATTGTCATCAGGTACCTAATGGTAATTGATTCCTGGCAAAATATTGTTAAAGCATTACTGATCCGGTGGTTGTTGTCTGAAAAGTATTTGAGTTCTAATCCGCTTCATCATTGATTTAATTTATATGTCCAAACAAAAATATTTTTCTCTTCAGGTACATAACTGCCTTGATGAAGAACATTTTCAAGAGTGAAATGGACAAGAACGACCTGCTGATAATGCTTTTCCTGGTATGCGCCAGGTCAGTTCCTGGAAAAGTTACATTTGATTATACAATACTAAAATTTATGATGAAATTTATCACGGTCAATTACCTTTCTTAACATTTATGTTGATTTTAACTGAAATAATTTTGAAGCTAGTTACTTGTCTTTTACTTCGTAAATAGATTGTTGGAGCTGGTGCAAGCTGGAAGTATAGTTGAGTTTATCTTGCCCATAGCTGCTGCGGGATGAATGGAAGATACAGAGAAAAGTGTTGCGGCTTCTGCGTCGTCAATGTCGAACAAATCTGGATCAATCTAGAACATATTTTTAGACTAGCCGAGCATTATGGTCTACCCATCGAAAAGTGGGAGGCACGCTATGAATGGATGCTCAGAATTTTTTTTTGGAACACAATTCATTGGAACCCAATTTTTGTTCCTGGCAAGTAAGTGTTATTTCCCAACTCATTTTGTTACAAAACAATAGAAAATGGCCATTATTCCTTTTAAACTTTGCTTTTGTAGCTTACAGAATGAAATTTTGACAAAAAATGAACAAATTTCACTCTCGTGCTATTTTTGGTCATAAAACAAAAACATGCACTATACAATCAGTTCTATAGTCAACAAAAATATAGTCAATCTATCTATAGATGCAAAAAATAAAAATTATTAGATGCTTGGACTTGTAGGAGATAGTTGTGGAAAGCAGATGCATGTTAGTGGCCAGCAACCGTTCTTGTCCGATGATCACCTGAATCGTTTGAAATATCGTATAAATCTTATGATTCGAATGATACGTCTGTAAGAATTCGAATATTACTCGAGGTTTTGTCTTCTGGGGGGACGCCCTATTGAAAAAAGTTCCATATTATAGAAATCTTGTTGTGACACTTATTATGTATGTATTTTTTTAATATTTCAACATACTGGGCAGTATGACCCCGGAAATTGTTCCTAACGTCCTCAACCTTGTGCTGCTCCAGACGACTTTATGTTCAGTTCCCCTCGTCTTGAAGCTCCTGTCACTGATGAAACAGAAAGGCGAGTGTTGTACTAGGGATGTAGCACAGGCTTGATTTTCACTGCTTCAGTTTTCTTGTGTATACGGTCTTTTGACAGGGAATAAATAATGAATATCATCGGCTGATAAAAAAATAGACTACATGTAAGGTGTGATGTCAACATTATTCTCGAGAATTTAAAAGCAGAGTAAACGTCAAGTGAATTAACCATATATTCATGAAAACTTTCGAGAGACCAGCATCAGAAGTTAAAAAAACTTAGATAATACTCGCCCAATTAACAGTGAAAATCCAAAAATGCACGAAAAAGATCAAAACTTTAGTGACGAGAAATCGACAAAGCCACGTAGAGATCTATCGATTTACATTTTCAAAGGGGTTAGAATGTACGCGTTTTTGAGTCTAGGCGCGTTATTGAGTCAAGGCCCAGATGCTGTCTAACCTGGTCTATTAATAAAGTTATGTGCTCTGCGCATCAGCATACGTCGAAATGCCGTCGTCTACACACATGTTTCTGAGCATCGCGGCAAGAGCTTTCGTTCGAACATGTTTTCCAGGCCTTCTCACTTGGCTGTGCGCTTCTATGCTGAACAGTGCGACGTGACTGGGCCTGAGAGCGATTTAGAGATACTCGGTGCCACTTCTGGCTGAACCAAGGATTTTAGAACCACTGCATATTTTTAAACGGATACCTTGTCTTAATATCGCGTATAATTCTTATTCTCTTGATATAGTAACTCGACAAGTCTTTTGTCGTTTTTTCGTCATTTGGTATTTTCGTGCACATTTTGGATTTTTGCTGTTGATTTTACTTGTATTCTCAAAAGTTTCAGTTTTTGAACTGCTGCTGGAGCTGGTCTACGAAATGTTTTCACTAATATTTGGTGAATTTACTTAGCGATTACTCCTGGTGAACTTGCTAGTTTAGCTGACTGATGACATGAGTACTTATATGCTCTCAAGAACTCTCGAGACATGTGCATATTGACACTTTCCAGGTCTCCGGCTGACAGTGTCATCTGCGGCAGCATTCTTATGTAGTCCATTCACATGTCGCCCAATTCTTCAAAATACTGACGTTGATTTAAAAGCTATTGTGCACTCGCCGGAGTCAGTGTATCGAATTCTGTTATCAGAGGTGGCCAGGAACTGCTGTGAAGAGGGGCAGTGCTGGTTCAGGTTGGTTAGTTTCGATGAAAGTGTCTGCCCTGCAATCATTCGAAGCGAGGTAGCTTCACAGCTGATGCATATGTACACATCTACAGTACCACTATATATATGATACTCTTCTCATTCGTGTTTTAGCCTCATGCTCCGAGCGTCATCACATTATTTTCATTTGTGTGCCTCAGGTCGCCCATGATGACGGATTTGTGTTGGCGTGGCATTAGAGAAGGACGTCATTTCCTTGTGCTTATGCTGCTCCATCTCGGCGTGCACGAATTATTCCTGCCCACGGAGTAAGTGTCTCGGCCAATTACTGATGTACAATTATGGTGCCTGATGGATTAATATTAATTAATAAAACATATGAGTTCAAAATTTCTATGATGTTAAATGTTAATTCTTCTGTCTTCTGTAATAGCGTAACAGAAATTGCAGAGGAAAATGAAGAAAGCATGCGACTCATGATCTCAATTGTTCACCGTTATGCTCCGAGGTGGAAGCTTCGGACTCCTACGCCTTCTGGGTCTCGTTGCGACGACGAAATGAGGCCGCTGAAATATCGCTATCGTCCAGAAAACGAGGTGGCACTTTTAGATCAAACGGGTACGTTTAAATCAAAGAGTGAGGTAGTTTACTTAGGGTTATGGACCTCCTTCTGAACTTCACTCAAAGAAAGGATTTACTAGAACTTCGGCGTACCTAATTTATACCTAAATTGGAGTTCCCCAATTTAGGAGGCTGAATTATGGTATCTTTTAAATTATTTGTCCCCGTCTCAATTTATTAATTAGTGCCTTGAGGAGTAATTGATTCACGTGATTAAAAGTTGATCACCTATTACAGTGGCTGAGACTGGTTACTGAACTGATGTGTTGGGAGTTGGCGATTAAATAAATGCATATGCTTACATGCTTATAAATAACGATATTATAATTGGGACCGTTGATACCGTGACTCTTGTTGCCTGGGACCGTTGATACGGTGACTCGTGTTGCCTGGGACCGTTGATACTGTGACCCGTGTTGCCTGGGACCGTTGATACTGTGACTCGTGTTGCCTGGGACCGTTGATACTGTGACTCGAGTGGCCTGGGACCGTTGATACGATGACTCGTTTTGCCTGGGACCGTTGATACGTTGACTCGTCGTGCCTGGGACCGTTGATACGTTGACTCGTTTTGCCTGGGACCGTTGATACGGTGACTCGTCTTGCCTGGGACCGTTGATACGGTGACTCGTCTTGCCTGGGACCGTTGATACGTTGACTCGTCTTGCCTGGGACCGTTGATACAGTGACTCGTCTTGCCTGGGATCGTTGATACGGTGACTCGTGTTGTCTCGGACCGTTGATACGGTGTATTTCAAGTTGTGATGATTCACTATTACTGCGTTGAACCAAAATTCATCACTAAAATATTAAAATTTTATTTCGACTGATGCGAGATTATTTTTTTGGGCTGATGCGAGATTATTTTGGTGACAATAGTGGAACAGAGGCGGACGTCCAGGGATTGTGCCCAAAGACATGTAAGGATTCCTTGTCAGACGGATGTGTGACTTAGACTGTTCTTGTGGTGGTATTGACGCCAAGTGATGTCTTCTTCTGGCCTTTTTCAGGATTGTATTAGGCTTTCCAGTTCATATCTTTTTCACGTTCTTTTTCTAGTAATTTGTCGTAAACAGCGCAGCAAATTTATTATCTGTTTGTTCTTCTGCATTTTTTCTTGTCCTAGTTTAAAGTTTTTTTAATCTCTGGAAATCGCGCAGCTGTCGTTCAATAATGTCACATTGTTGATGGTATTTCTGTTGCTATTAATCATATAGAAAGGAATAACCTCTACGACAGATAATGTATTCTTAGACAGAGCGTGATATTTTTTGCTACATTTAACCACGAGATCTATAAATCCAGACCCAACCTTTCTTTATCCTGAACTCCTTAATTGTTTACCATACTGTATACTTTTGAATACTATCGCTAGGCTGGTAGTTCAGTTTAATAGGCTAAAAACAAAGTTTAATAGGATAAACGAGTCTTCCGGTGATCCTCGTTAAAATCTCCTAAGTTGATTATTGTTACTACGACTAATAATCGGCAGGGTGGCTAAGTGGTTACACTTGAGAGTACTAATATAGATGCAGTGTGTTGCGGGTTCGATCCCAGCTTGCTATAACAGTCCGAGTCAAAACGGGCATGAACAGTCCTATTATAACAGTCCTAGTCAAAACATGCTATAACAGTCATATTATGGGTATGTTCGCATTGTTTAGCAGACAAGTTCTGTTAAAGAAAGCGTTCAGTGCTTTGCCCTTTGCCCTGGCGCTCTGAGCAGCTGCCTTTAACGCAACACACTCGAGCTTCCTAAACAAAACATTGATCCTGTCAGAAGAGAAGGGAAGATAAAACAACAGGAATGGTTGAAAGTACGTCGTTCCGCTTAGTACTTAGCACAGATTGTCATGCATCTAGAAGCATTTTGGAAAACCTGCTCAAAAGGAATTATAACTAAGCTTCTTATCACGCTTACAATTAAGAGGAGTCTTGTCACGTCCCAGAAGCTAACCAAGTTGACAAATTCACACCACAACAATATTATTGAATATTTTATTGCATGAATACGAGCACCTCTAAGAATAAGTGCTTACAAATAGAATCAATAGTTAATGAATACATATTTCTGTACAGATTTGAAAAACGTCAATTCTTTCAACTGAACATAATTTACCTTGGCGGAAATTACAGGTATATCAGGTACATGAAACTTACTCTTACACAAGGGAGTAAGGAGGGCGTTATTTACTGTAGCATTTACATAGGTTTTGGTACTTCGACTTTCTTTGCTTCCAAGATCAATAAGGTTAATGGACCAAAGAAAATAATTGATAACATTATAAATTAAATTCTAATAAATATAATTTACTCCACCATATTTGTGCAATCAATTAATTTATTGAAATTTTTCAAATGTCCATCATCAAAGCGACCAATATCAAAAATTCAAAAACACTTTATAGTTAGATTGGCAAGTCAATATACATTAAAACGGTTTTCATAGCTGACAGCAGCGAAGTTGCCACTAAAAGGTCGAAATTTATAATTTTGTTCTTTAAAGTTAAAGTACCAAAAATTATTTCAACGCTACGCAATACCAAGTATCCAAGTGACTTCGACCTTGACAGTTATCAGAGATTAATAACAGAAAATATTCAGGTCATAAAATTACACGTGAAGATAGTTGGACAGCTGTAAATACTTCCCACGAGTAAATTGCTTCTGAAAGTAAAGGTGCCTGTACACAGGGATAGTACTAGCCGCTAGTTCATCCGCCGCTTGAACTATCCTCGTGTATAGGGGTTCAGCCGCTTCAGAGGCATGCGCCGGCAAGTGCCCGAGACTCGGCCGAGAGGGACAACGATGTGTTGATTTCATCGCTGGAGACGTGGCTAGTAGCGCTGACTCAGCCATGGTGAGAGCATCTGTGCCGCTCTTGTGAAGTATCTTGGGTCAAGTGAATCATGGCTTGTTTGAACGATAATGGTTCTAAGAAGAACACAACAAAGTGGAGTTCAGACGATATTCAATTGTTCTTTGGGATATTCTAAAAATGTGAATTAATGTGGAATGCTCGCCATGCTGTTTACTCCAACAAAATAAAGAGAGAAACGAGTATTTAAAAAGTGAAAGAAGACCTTATTAGTAAGGGTTTAGTTGTTCCCGATGTTGCATTTTTGAGGGCTAGAATAAAGAGTATAAAAACGACGTACAGACTAGAGTTGTTGAAGGTGATCTCACTATCCATCTTCGCAGACCTCACTCGACGGCTTCTAACGACGCACTGGCGGGCGCGAACGAGAAGATAGCGGCACTTAATACTCTCCTCGTGTACAGGCTTACTAGCCGGATAGTTACCAAGCGACCGACACTTGCCAGATTTACAAGCCGTCTGCACTATCCCCGTGTACAAGCACCTTAAGTAAATGGTAACCCCTAAAATTTTGCTTTACTTATTGGATCTTCCGAATGATAGTCAGAGGATGAATCATCAAATTCCTGGAATAAGTAAATGCAATTAATTAGAACGCATTTACTAGTTGTATCAAAATTAAAACAAATTTGGCAGCAGTTTACGGAAGGTAAGATTCATTAAGACGACAAAACGGTCACTGTCCAACCCTGACGCTATATGAGCGTCTAGCAGATGTAGAATGAGATACGCGAAGCCATAAGGTTATAGTATAACGGACATGAGATTATCGAAGGTGGCCTCATCGCCTCGGCCTCGGTGAGAGTGACGTTGTTGCACGCGACGTCGCCCTCAGTTGACGTCGTCTCGCTCTGAGCGCCCCACTTCTGCAGCTCAGCCTCGGTGGGTAAGGCAAATATCTTGGCCATGAAGTTGTAGGCGTGGCGGCTGTGGCGGTGCAGTCCCAGGCTTATGTTATGCGACGCGACCAGCGCCGCAGGCCTGGCCACAGCGACGAGTTCACCGCCTGCGCCTGAATGAAGCTCAGCTGGTGCGGTAGAACGTACTTCCCGATCTAAAGGAGAACGAGTCATTCCTTACATTCAATATTAATAAAGGCACCATCGTCTTATTAAGAGAAATAATGCAATTTAAAAATCTGTCGGGCCTTCTTCAATGCCAACTTAGAATAAAATATTTACCACGAAGTCTTACTAATACAAGGTCCCAGCATATTACCAACGAAAATTACTGTATTGTATTTTTATTGACGTTTTTCAGCTCAAACGTATATACAAAATATAAATCAAGATGAACTTGTAATAAAAGTCTACGACAAATGATACACAAATTTAGTTTGGTTTAGCGTTCCCAAGTTCATAAATCATGCACATATTTGTCAGAGTTTGTGAGTGTGCCTGGCACTAGAAATATGTAGATGTAGGGGCTGTTCGGGTGTGTCTCCAGGATACTTATCTCGTCGGGATATTACCTGGACCTGAACATTCATTCTTAGTGAGAGAAAAGGAAAGGATTGGCGGGAAGTGGTGAAATGATTGGATCAAAATTAAATTAAATTCTACAATTGGTAAATGTGAAGTTAACTGAAAAGACGCAAAAAACAATTTTTCCATACCATGAAACAGGAGCAAATTGAGAGTTTTATCTTCTATGTAAAATGTGGGTTTTAATTGTATTCACTTAGTTAGAATACATAAGATTGGCAGTTATTATCGAGAAATGGATTACGGGAATGACGGAATTTGGAATAACAGGATTCCAACATTGCAGGAATTATCAGGCCCAGGCACCGCTGAGCTAACCTGCTAGTAGACGATAATTGAAACTCGGAAACAAGATCCTGCGCAGTATGTACGCACTGAGCAACTATTTGTGCAACTTTAGCAGGTAGCGAGCAAGAATTCATGTGAGATGAAGTGCAAGGAGTCATGTCTGGCAGAAAATGTTTTGTGCTGGGTTGAACATATAGTTGCGTCACTAATGGGTGTGATGGGCGTAGTTAGGTCACCTGGTAGAGGGTGCGTGAGCGGTGGGTGACGTAGGACTTGTTCTTGAGGGCGGCGTCGAGCAGTTGGCAGCGCGTGGCCAGGCGCCATATTTCCTTGTATGCCTTCTTCAGCTGCCGTGTATACT
>NW_025943102.1:0-58038 GCF_000764305.2 Hyalella azteca | reverse complement strand
CATCAGGCAGCATGACACACATGGAGCACATCAGGCAGCATGACACACATGGAGCACATCAGGCAGCATGACACACATGGAGCACATCAGGCAGCATGACACACATGGAGCACATCACTCAGCATGACACACATGAGCACATCAGGCAGCATGACAAAGAAGGCTTCAAGAAAAATTGCTACTGATATTACAATAAAGTAGCATTCAAGCCCCTACGAGCATAAGACACTCGCTCTTCATCACAATTAAAAGTTTTTTTCTTTAATGGAAAACATAATCAGAGTTCATACAAAAACATTTTACAACATTTCGTTATGCGCCGAGATGTCTATAACAACAACTATATCTATTTAAACTTCTATTTGCATGTACCTGACAATGTCATTCATCTATGTTACAACTCCTATGACTGGGCACATGTGGTCGGTATCATCTTGGCTCCATTGTTCTGTTTCATATCCACGCTGTAACAAGCAACTGCACTCTTGACGGGCATTGAACAGCTAAGCTCCTGCTCCTCCTGCTCCTGCTAAGCTCCTGTTCCTTGTTGACAGTGGGTGCCTTGGGTTAGGTACTCTACATAGCTTGGTCATGTTGTCTCAAAAGATCAAATGTTCTGCACTTGATTCCTGTGTCAAGCTGCCTACATTGAATTTTATTCATACATTGAACAGCTGATGCTGTTCAAACATGCATTTTCGACACACATATCACCACCCTTAGAGCACAGATGGGTCTTCTTGTGTTGAATGCCTCTATAGCATATACAAGCACTGCAAGCATAATCACTTTCATAGCAGCAAAACTTCTTTATTGATGAATGTTTCGAAAAGCAATGTTTGTGCAAGATTTTTTTGCAACCATCAGCATATTTACTTCGTGAGGACTTCTGTGCATTTCTCTGAAGATGACGCAGGAAAATATGTTGTTTGAGATCAGCTTCAGTGGTACACAAATTCAAATAGAAGTGGCTTCGGTGTTTACTTCTGCACAACTTTCTTCAAGTTGATATTCTCTTGCATCGATTTTCTTGTGGTACTCGATTGTTCACAGTCATGGAGCTTGAATTATTTTTCTAAGTTGTTGGAGCTGGACCCCTCAGAGATGCTAGCGCCGCCAGCAGCGTTTCCTGATGCCGGTGCTGACCCACCTTTGCCAAACTAATGATAAAAATACGGAGTAAAACAATTTCCTATATTACTAACAGCCCAGAGCTGCTGACTTTCAAGTTTGAAACTTATTAAAATTTCTTCATTGTCTAAAAGACATTCAAAATTGTAACAAATATTTGAAAAAACTTGTAAATTTATACCCAGTATGTTCAGGTTTATAGGTTTATGAAAGAATTGCTCAGCATTAATGCTTGGCCTGGGCAAATAAGATAATTGCAATTACCGGGTCTCAACTTCAGCTGTAGGTTATTGCTTTGATTTAAGACTGGTGAAGCTGTAATGGAAATTACTACTTGTGTAGAGTACTTTAGGTGCACAATAATTCCATATTATTTCAGATACATTCATTTTTAAATTTGGAATTTAATTTTCACTGGGTCCATGGGGTTGCTAATGAATTGTTACACTTTGACAGCAAGGCAATGCAAAACTTCTTCGCCATAGCTTGAAAATCACACTGTCACTAAATAGACACTCAACCTCATTAGACCAAAAACTTCTCAGTGCCACTACAACCCTCATGTCAAAATCAATAACCTTATGCTTGAACACAACCCAAAAGTCCTTTGCTTATCTTTCAATATCTTGCTTGCTTTCACCAACTACTACAAAACACGGCTGAAAAGCCTCAAAATGGGATGACATGCTAAAAAACCTTCGCATGAACGTCATTTGGACAATAACAGGTCCATACACCTACAACAAACCTCCTAAACAATCTATCATCTCATAATCGACAATACCTGTCCAATTTGGACTCCTATCACGTCTTCCACTAACTACACTGGCCACCAAACAGTTCAAAATATCACCTTACATACAATAACTGGTAGCTGCAACACAATAGCAAAAAACTTCTCTACTCTGTATAAAAACTTCTCTTCTTAAACACACCATGGCAATTTGGTTGAACTATTTCTAGTCCTAACTCTCTCCTGGGGTGCCGGAAAAATTCCTGTGCTTTTATTGAATAACTCATTGGGATTGTTTCCTTGTACTCTTCCCCTCACCTCGTGCTCTGGTTTGACCACCCAGTTTATATGCTGCTTGAGAAGATCGAGCAGATGATGACCCAACTGGAACTTCCAGTCTTCTTATGAGTTCACAGCCAGTAGATTTTTTGAGCTGTGGAGCACCCAATTCAGAAGTTTTAGAAGAGATCCCTTGCAAAGAGAGGTCTTGATCAGAAGTCACCAGGCAGGCCGGAAGCCATTCCTGGAAGCCAGGAGAGGAAGACAAGGAAAGTCCAAGGTCCAAGGGAAGCCAGGAGAGGAGGACGAAGAAGATGAAGGGATGGCAGACGACCAGGATCCTGACTACGACATCGTACCCAGCAAGCCAACGCGGGGCGCCAAGAGGCGGTCGGCCAGCAGACCTCGAGGTGCGACCCTAGCGATGAGTCAGAGGCTGCGTCACGGCCAATAATTTAACTGAATCAGCAGCAGTCTTCATGTTAAGAGTATCTCCTGTTGGTCTAATGGCTATCTTACCGGAGTTTGAAGTACCAATGGACAAATAAATGGCAAGGCTTAGCCTACCGAGTTCATGAGGCTAGATGTTTTCTCTATTATATATTTTTCTACGGTGAGAAATATGTACAAAATATAATATACCCAGCATCCCTGAATACTTCCTAATTCTAACATGTCAAGATGTTTAATGTGGCTTAGTCTTTCGTCGCGCAGTTCTCTATTGAAGCTTGAATTGATCAAACTTCTTTTTAAAACGGGTTGTAAGCATATTAAAAAATCTACATTTGATTCATAACGACCTCACCTAAATACCTCAATGGCGTGCCATCCTCTTGTCTCACCTATCGCAAGGCTTCAATTTGTTTCCATCCATTTCTCTCCTCGTCTTACTCTACATGTCGCTCAGTCGTGTAAATTATACAAGTGACAATGTATTAAATTACAGCGTCCGTCTTGCATCCATTTCTCTTCTCGTCTTACTCTCCATGTCGCTCAGTCGTGTAAATTATACAAGTGACAATGTATTAAATTACAGCGTCCGTCTGTGCAGGAGCTCTGAATGCGGCCAGCAAGCGCAAGCTGCAGGACAGCGCCGACGACGCGCTGCTGCAGGACAGCAAAAGTGAGTCTTGGGGCCTGAGGGACTTAAGGTGTCCAGGTGTGGACATGAGGGACTTAAGGTGTCCAGGTGTGGACATGAGGGACTTAATTAAGGCGGAAATAAAGGACCTCTGTCATTTAAGATTTCATGGATCAATCAGAACTAAGCAACAATTTAAAATATCTGATGGTCATTGACGCATGAGCTCAGGTGAGCTCAATTTACTCCTGCTTCAAGGTTTGGAAAACATTTTTTTTGCGTCATTTCAGTTAACTTCATATTTACCAATTGTAGAATTCCAATTTTGATCCCATCATTTCACCACTTTCCGCCAATCCTTTCCTATTCTCTCGCTAAGAATGAATGTTAAGGTCCAGGTAATATCCCGACGAGATAAGTATCCTGGATACACACCCGAACAGCCCCTACATATTTCTAGTGCCAGGCACACAAACTCTGACAAATAGAATATGTTAGAGCAATTATTGCATGTCATTTCAGTGTTTGTTTAAACCCTGTTCTGCAAATAATGAATTTTTGTCTAGGTTTTAAAGAAAACCTATGTAAAGAAGGGTCACAAAAGAGTTGGCCCTATTTCGGAAATAAGCTCTGTCTAATGATAAAAAATTTGTTGGCCAGGTTTATGGATGTAGGCAGGTAACCTCAAGTAAAATACAACTTTTGAGACATAATAGGCATTCCTACCTGCTACCATCACTGCCTGGCATGTACCCCGGTATTCTAAAATGGGGTAAAAAAAGACTGGACATGGGGTAAGACAGGACCACTAAATGATCCTGTTTTCCCCACAACTGGTCCTATCTTGCCCCACAAATGATCCTGTCTTACCCCACAAATGGTCCTCTCTTACCTCAAAGTTTATCAAAAATAGCTTTTAAATGAATATATTATTATGCATAAGTATACATGGAGTGTTTTGGTCAAAATTTTTATCTTTTGCTCTAAATAATCATTATAACTTGTTAGCTTTTTAATTAGAGAAATTTAGCATACTATTGCAAATTGCGTCAAGGGCATGGAGAAAATATGGATGTCTCTTCCCCTTAGTGAGCTGCAGAACTATGTGCAAGTGTGATTGGGGAAAAATCATTGTGTGAAACATAAAAAATTATAATTATCACAACTTTGTGAGAGGGCATGCGCTATGTTTGAAGAAGTGCACCACATATGCAGTTAGCAAGAAAACACATGATGTCTGATACTTAAGTTATTATCCATTGGCCTTATTACCAATTTGATAAATTTTCAGACAATGACACTAATGGAATATACCTACATGTAGCATTTAGCAGTGCTCTACCATGAATCAAAGCCAACCTGCTATTACTATGGGTAACCTTTTAATGACCAGGTGTACCATACAGTCGCCTTTCAAACATGCTCTGTAAAATAATTGTCAAGATAATGAATTGGCGCTAGTTGTTTTGAACGTGTTTCATAAGCGCTCCTGCTTTCTTTTGGTGGTGCAACTCTACTATTTGCCGCTAACTACGCAGTACAGCACTGATATTGTTGGGAATCTTTGATACCATTTATTTGTTGAACTTTCCCAATTGTTATTGGACTATGGTGGGAAAATCAGAAAAGTTGCAGCATTGGAATAATTCTACACAGTTTCTAGTACAATAGTGGGTGCACATGCAAAATTTGAACATAAAATAAATATAATATATGTTTAAAAATTACTTTTTAAAGACAACACTTCTAAAGAATCCAGTGTCTCCAATGTTACAGATGTACAATGAATTTCTCATGTTATTTTCAAATATTAAAAAAAATAATTTTTTCAACTATTTAATATATAAATTTTTTCTAAATTATTCATTCTGTCAATCGATTCATGAATTGCCTTCGACTTTACAGGTGTGAAAATTTCAGATCAATTGGACAGGTAAAAGTGTGTCAAATATTGATTATAAGATTTGTAGCTGACAAAATCATTTATGCAATTTTTTTAACATTGAAAAAAATATATAGTTTTTTATTTTTAAAATCATTTATTTTGTCATTTGATTCATACATTGTCTCCAACTTTACGCAAGTGTGCAAAATTTCAGATCGATACGATAAGTAGAAGTGGGTTAAATTTTGATTATAGTCAGATGGGGTAAGACAGGACCAAAATCACTAACAAGCCTGTAGCATCTATACCATGAATAACTAAAAAACCCTAAACCTATCACAAGGTGTAGATGCGCAATGGGCTTCTAAGTTACAACTCAGACATTTTGCATCTAACATAGTTTTCTGTACAGATTAAAAAAAGTGAGCTGGTCCCATCTTACCCCATTGGGGTAAGATGGGACCAGGCTGGCTGGGGTAAGAAAGGACCAACTGGTAATTCCTATGTTACAAGGTTTTTAATCAAAGTACAAATCTGATATTCAATATTATCCATCTAGAAACACATTATTTGATTAAACAACCACTTGTTACTGTTTTGTGTTGTGGGAAGTTAACTCTAATATCAGTCACATTGAAGCTTTTGTCATGAGAAAACTTTGTTAAGCATAGTAATAGTGGGTTGGCTTTGGTTCATTGTAGAGCACTGCTAAATGAATAATTATTTTTCATGTATATTCCATTAGTCATTGTCTGAAAAATGTATCAAATTGGTAATAAAACCAATGGATAATAACTCAAGTGTTGGACGTCATGTGTTTTCTTGCTAACTGCATTTGTGGTGCACTTCATCAAACATAGCTCATGCCCTCTCACAGAGTTGTGATCATAATTATTTTTCATGTTTCACACAATGATTTTTCCCCCAGCCAATCTTGCACAAAGTTCTGCAGCTCATTAATGGGAATAGACATCCCTATTTTCTTTGGTGCAATTTAAAATAGTGCACTAAATTTCTCTAATTAAAAAAGCTAACAAGTTATAATGAAGTTTGAGCAAAAAATAACAATTTTGACAAATACTCCATGTACTGAACAAAAATATATTCATTTAAAAACTATTTTTGATAAACTGTAGGGTAATAGAGGACCATTTGTGGGGTAAGAGAGGACTGCTTGTGGAGGTAAAACAGGATCATTCAGTGGTCCCGTTGAAGAGGGCCGCAGAACATTAGCTGTATTGTATCATAGTGTAGTTTCTTACTTCTAGGTCATGCCTCCTAATATCATCTGGTTTTCTCCCTTAGAANAGACACGGACGGCTTGAAGCGATGAAGGCTACGTTCCGGAAGGCAGGAATCATGATGGTCCATTACATCCAGGGCAGTGGTGGTCTTTGGCAGGCGACCCGTCGCACTCATGGACTGACTCTGCAGTGGTGAGACTCCGTCTCTCGCACCCAGCTCCCGGGTTCGAGTCTCACTGAGGAGAAGTTCTTCCGGGAAGCTCAGCTCATGATCAATTCAGCCATTCATCCAACTCTGGTTGATAAATGAGTATCTGGCTTGTCCAGGGTGTTGTGTAATGCAATAAAATGATTCTGGTGGGTCAGCGAGCCAGTGATGGTCGTAAAACTACCAGTGGCACCAAGTGCCCGGAAAAACTGACCATCATCTCCCCCCTCCCTTACCTAGTCGCCACTACCAGGATGGGCAATTACAGCAACAAAAGACTTTTTAAGTTGAAATCTCTGATCGCGATACGACTCCAAGGCTGCTTATGTAATTAGCTTTGAATGAAGTATTGACTTGTGTCTGGTTATCAGAGCATGTTCCATTAAATACTTCAAAGTTTTCTTGCTTAAATATTTAAAATTCTAATTTTGATTTCCTCGTGTACATTTGAAATTGCTCTGCATTCATTGCTATTTCGTATTCTAGCATTTGAGCTTCATATGCTTCCTGTCTACCACGTGAAGCGGCGCTAGTGAGAAGTCCGAGTCGTAGGAAGCCATTTCCAAAATATCAAGTCGAGTAAATTTGTTCCGTGCCTGCCTACTTTCGGTTATTTTGCTCATAAATTAGTGTAAATGATCCTCTATTGACGCAAATATTTTTAACATTGATCCTTTAAATTTAATTGTCCCGTGTTTAAAAAACCTTGACAACGAACCCAAAGGCGAGGAATTTTCATGTGAATTCTTTAACCAGAAAATTATTTCTCTATAGAGCTCAGCAGCTCAGGTGTCAGAGAGACTCAACTGAGTTCAAACTTAAGGCGGGCAAATTGATAGGATCACTGTCACATAGACTGAAGTTGGAACATGCAATTAGTTGTGAGAATTATGGTTAAATCGGCAAGTTGTTCGGGTGCTGAAGAATCGTCGACAGGCCACCATTGCCTAGTAAAAGCTGACACAAGATACAGGAACACGTTTGATCTACGACAGCGACAGACCACCATTGCCTAGTACAAGCTGACACAAGATACAGGAACACGTTTGATCTACGATTCACACATGAATTTACAGAGCGCCATTGAGCCCTTGGGTTACAAATTGACGCGTTCAGAGTTAGAGGCTCGTAATCGCACCATATGCAGAACGCAAGCGCCTGAGTGACATCATGCATAAAGGATAATAATGACCAACAATTGATATTTCCATTCGATTTATAGATATTTTTATTTGAGGTGCAGCAAACGGCGATCGATGCTGGACAGTCAAGATGATCTGACGAGGATCTTCATGGGGCGAGACTTGACATACTCCTGGAAGAGAAGGCTGGACATCAGTTCACACAATTAGAGCCATATCATGCACATAATAAAACAGGCGTAATTTGCATGCACAAATGGATAAACTAAAAGAGGCGGAAATTTTCAGTAAAAGATTGTATATTTTGATAGAATAATTTCGTCGCCCTCATTTTGAAACTTGACTACCGGCTTAAATTCCCAGTATAAATTTTGTAATGGAGTCGAATCTCGGTCAGAAAAGTATGTACTAAATTACAACATCGGTGCTGACTAATGTACAATTTCCTCACATGCAAATTTCTAATGAATTTGTAAACGCATTCTAACAGTTTCAACTCCGTAATAGACCAAGAAAATTATTTTTAACGATCTGTTCTTGCTAAGGCTGTTTCATCCACCCACAGCTGAACGGCCGCGGGTTTCGTCCACAATCTCGTTCGTTTCATAATGTGAGAAGCAATAGAAGAGCTTGGAGGTCACTGTCAACTGAGTGCCATGGCGGCTCAGAACGTCTAATTGCTAGCCACTTAACACGACTTCACTGCCCCCACAATTCCTAGCCTAATGGACAACTTATACCTTCAAATTATTTGTCGCACTGTCGGCAGTAATTTGAACTGTCCGGCTAATAACATCACCAGCATCGTGAAATAAACGCTGGCTGCGAACAATTGTGGGCTATATTTGGCACGTTCAATGCAGAAAAGTCAAACCTCAAAATTAATTCCATGCACTACTCAATAAATGTAAAGTTACACGTCATCAGCACCTCCAGGCATAAGTATAGATTTTATAAGAGGAGTGAGAGAAGCGAGTAATATTGCCAAGCTTCCTAGTCTCAATACAAACCTTCACACTGGCCTAATTTTTATTGTTTTATACGATAATACTGGCTTAAATAATGCCTGTGAGNAGCGTGTGCCTTGTGGTGAGGCAGGGCAGCCTCACGTGTACCTGGTGCAGCGTGTGCCTGGTGGTGAGAACTGATTGTTCTCATCACACAGCGTGTGCCTGGCACATACATATTGATTTAAATAAAAATTGGCTGATTTGAATAATATGTACAAATTTGAGCTGTGAAATTTTTACATTGCTTCCGTTGGTTTCAAAATGCCATAAATGCCTTAAGATGCAGTAATGACTTACTTACATTGATTTTCCGCCATCTTCATTCTTCCTGTTGTGTTTATAAAATAAATATTAACGAGAAGGTACAAAAAAGGAAAACTTATCGTCAACTCAGAGGATTTTCCGGCAGGTCGGAAACAGAACCGACGCGACCATTCAAACTGAACGCTTTCTATCGCTGGAGAACGCTGCACTGGCTGCAGCGCTTTCGTGCCCATATTTTTCGATGCAATTATTGTTATTTGCGTAAAACCATACATATTATACCTAAAACCCTTGTAGTCAACATCCAGTAGGAGCGAGAATATTTATTTGTGAGATTAGCTAAACTGTGGCGTGTTAATGAGGAAGCTTGTGGGTGACTGTGGCAGGTGGCAGCCATTTGCATTTGCTAAACGTGAATCTAAAGCTTGTCTGAGCCTGGTAAAATTCAAGTGTAAAAAATAGTGCCTGAAATTTCTGTAGTAACTACGAGATTATAATTTAATCGGTCAAATAGTTGACAGTATGCAGTATCCCTGCCTTATTTATCATAATTGTCTGATATGTTTTCCCTTAGTTGAATTTTGGAGCCTGCTTGATCAGGTCAACAACTAGGTTATGAGTGCCCGAGGCAGATTTGTGCAGGTGCAGCTGTTAATAATAATTTTAAAATGGTCTATTTAACCAATTTGGATTTAATTAACTTGCTATTTATTTAGCTATGTTTAATTAACTTGCTGTTTAATTTAGCTTTTAACATACTGATTCTAAGTGACTCATATTTCTCTCAGAGAAGTTTAAATCTCCTTGATTGAATGATGAATCATTCAAGTGGTCTGTGCCAATGAAGCAGATAATGTGTAGTATATCATAATTCAAGTACCGTAAAATGGGGTTACTTTGACTCCCAGGGTAACTTTGACCACTTTTCGTTTTTTTTTTAACAAAAACCCCCATAACTCAAAAACTATTTGACATAGAAAAATTTTGTCAATGGCCATTAAAGGCCTAATACCCGGGCTACGTAACACAATAGAAAGATTTAAAAAGTTTGCATATCTAATAGGTTAAAAAATTAAAAATGTGACCCACAAAAAAGAGCTAGTATTTAATACGTTGACTACGATTGCTTTATATTGTACTATTATTTAATTTTTTGTACTTTTTTTAAGCAGCGTTGCCAGATGGTCATTTTTTCCGGACAAATTCCTTGATTTAGTTTTTCTCAATTGTGTTGGCCGGCTAAAATTTATGATAGGGGTACTTCCTAATTAAATTTTAAATACTGCAAAAAGAAAATAAATGGAATTTTTATAGCGGAACCTACAAATAAACTAGTATACATTGAATTATCAGCCTTTTTTGGCCTTTTTTGTTTATGGATTTGGCAGATTTTGGGCAATCTGAATTATGTACTACTACCTTCTGGAGAAATACACTTCGTGGTACGCATATGTACCAGTACGTAGTCAACGTGTTAAAGTCTGTCAGAGTACCCCCTGTAATTTTTTTATTTCTTGGTAAAATAACTCCAGGTTTTGGTGCCTTGTAGTAGAACTCTTCCAGTTACATATGCAAATGACAAATTTTAGGAAAGTGTCATAGTTTGCAAATGGGGGCACTGCCCCCCAATGTTGGAACTCTGACCACCTAATGGCAGCTGTGATGGGGTAACATTGACCGGCTAGGAAATTGAGTTAAAATTACCATAGGTACCTATATAACATATTTTATGTTTGATACACCTATTAATGTTTTTTTTATGTTTCAGACTCTACACTACAGAGTTTTATATATGGTAATTTTAACTTAATTTCCAAGCCAGTCAATGTTACCCCATCACGGCTGCCATTAGGTGGTCACATTTAGGCTATTGGAGGGATGGCGCCCCCAATTTGCAAACTATGACACTTTTCTAAATTTTGTCATTTGCTTATGTAACTAGTAGAGTTCTACTACAATGCACCAAAACCTGGAGTTATTTGGAGTTATTTTACAAAAAAATAAAATTGATTTTACCACCCAGTCAAAGAAACCCTAAGAGCTGGAGTAACAAGACCATCACTTTTTTTTTAAATTACAGCAATCCCTTGATTAGCACGGTTTTGAATACCGCGGTTTTGATTAATGCAGAAAAAAATTTGCGACCTACCCTTAATCTATGTGGTGCCAGTTTTGATTAGCACGACTTTTTTTTCACAACGCATCATTTTCCTGCCTCTAGCTAGAGGTGTTACGTTCGTAACAAAAGTGTTACTTTTTGCTTATTAGATCTTATGTTGTTACTTTTGTAACGACTTTTGGAAAAATTCGCCAAATGTTGTTACTTTATGAATTTCAGCCAATAATTCTTTAAATAAGGTCCCGTTCCGTAGGCACTCGTGCTGACTACAGAGTCGGTTTAACCGCGCCTTGTCTCGTTCATAACTCGAATGGTCGAGTTTGGCAACGTTCGCCAGTAAGGCCTCTTTCACACAGGGCGTGAAAAAAACCGCCGCGGGATTTCCCGCCGAACCTCAGTGAACATATAAAATGTGCACTGGTATTCACATACGACGGCTTTTCACGCAGCGTGAAATTTCACGCCTGACGACCACGTGTGTCAAGCTAAAAGTGCGGCGGGATTTCCCGCGACAGTTTAGCTTGCAATGGGATTCAATGTAATCTTTCACACGGGGCGGTTTTTCACGCCGCTACCTAGTGTGGTACAGACAGTGGGTCGGCGAGGGTGTGAGTGAGAGTTACAAAGCCAGTTTTTCAATAGCAGGCACGGCGTCTCTCATCTGCATGCTGTTGTGGGTTAATTGCCTTGTACACAAGACAATAATTCATCAAAACATTCGGCAGACATTCGGAAATGATTGGAGAATTTTACTTCATCTTCTCTTAATTTTCAAAATAGAGTGGCAAATTCACCTTCTTGTGGCCTTAATTTTACTATATTGTGAACCCAGCCCCTGCTTTTATTTCTTTGCTGCCTTTTATGCAGCAAATATAAAAGGATAGCTTTCTTTTCTTTGCTATTCATAGATATAGTTCACAAAAACTGAGGACCACTTTTACGGAGAACAGCGCTGCAAGACTGATAGATTCCAGCGTGAAAAACCGCCTCGTGTGTAAGATAGCGTGGGAAATCCCGTGGCGGTTTTTTCACGCTGGCGGGATTTCAGGCCCTGTGTGAAAGAGGCCTAAGTGTGCCATGCCGGTGCTCTAGTTACTCGTTAGCCTTCAACTGGTCAAGATCGCTGCCGTATCTACTGCTCATTTTTATCAAACTACATAATTTTCCTTGATAAATTACCGTCATAATTATGGACAAAAAGGGAACGCTTAAATGTAAAAATATCACTTTGGAGACTAAGCTTGAAATTTAGAAAAGAAATTATTTATTAGTTAGAAAAAAAATATGATGAATTTTAATGAAAAAAAAACATTATTATGTAACTGCTATTTTTGAGGATTCATTATAATTATTCCCATATATTCTTAAGTTTGATTAGCGCGGTTTTGCTTAACACGGTAAAACTTGAGGATTTATTAACCGCGTTAATCAAGGGATTGCTGTACATCATAACTATGAGAGGCCGGAGCCAGCAATTTTTTTGAAATTACACCAAAACTATGAGAGGCAGGAGCCAGCAATTCATTGTAAGTGAACCTAGAGTATAGACCTGTATTTTGCATGTTTAAATTTAAGTTTAACTTATCTAGTAAAATATGGCATGATTTTGAAAAAAAAAGTGGTCAAAGTTACCCCATTTTATGGTATTAGTCAGATAGATCCAGTCTGAATAGCCAGTATGAATTATGTTTGAATTTTCAGTGAAATAATCATTCAGTAAATTAAAGGATACCAGAGTTTGTTAAATTGCTTGGCTTGCTATTTTTTATTTTATAATGTACGACAAGTCGACAACCTTTTGTTTTCTTGCAGGTATTGCCTGATAGAATTTAATTCAGTTTGTTGAAAGCATTTTTATTGTTTGTTCAAATCAATGCCACCAAACAAGTGAGTATGTAATCAATGTGTAATTGAAGCAACGCAAGCCCAGGCCAGTATAGTCAAAGGGGTGAGGTGGGATCGCAGCCTTCATGGGGTAAGAAAGGACCAGTCCATGGCATGCATTCTAATTGAGCTGAATTTAATTTGATGGAAGAATATGTTAGAGCAATTATTGCATGTCATTTCAGTGTTTGTTTAAACCCTGTTCTGCAAATAATGAATTTTTGTCTAGATTTTAAAGAAAACCTATGTAAAGAAGGGTCACAAAAGAGTTGGCCCTATTTGGGAAATAAGCTCTGTCTAATGATAAAAAATTTGTTGGCCAGGTTTATGGATGTAGGCAGGTAACCTCAAGTAAAATGCAACTTTTGAGACTAAAAATAATTGATTTTACCACCCGGTCTAAGTTACCCCAAGAGCTGGGGTAACAAAGACCATCACTTTTTTTGAAATTACATAAGGACTATGAGAGGCAGGAGCCAGCAATTTATGGTGAGTGAAGCTAGAGTAAAGACCTGTATTTTGCATGTTTCAATTCAAGTTTAATTTAGCTAGTAAAAAAAGTGGCATCATTTATAAAAAAAATGGTCTAAGTTACCCCATTTTACGGTAATAGGCATTCCTACCTGCCACCATCACTGCCTGACATGTAACCCCGGTATTCTAAAATGGGGTAAAAAAAGACTGGACATGGGGTAAGACAGGACCACTAAATGATCCTGTTTTCCCCACAACTGGTCCTATCTTGCCCCACAAATGGTCCTGTCTTACCCCACAAATGGTTCTCTCTTACCTCAAAGTTTATCAAAAATAGCTTTTAAATGAATATATTATTATGCATAAGTATACATGGAGCATTTTGGTCAAAAATTTTATCTTTTGCTCTAAATAATCATTATAACTTGTTAGCTTTTTAATTAGAGAAATTTAGCGTACAAGGCTGACATTGCCTTGTACGCTGACATTGCCTTGGTAGCCTTGCTCGGGGTCTCAAGCACGGTCGACGCAGGTAAACTTGTGACTGCTACCGTGCCCTCGGAATGAGTCGCTGTGTTTGACGCTTCCGCATATGACGAGTGACGGTCGTCGGTCTTCTTGGAGGAGTGCTCCAATTCGGAAATCAACATTAATCTCGAGGAGGCTTTCCTGACTGGCGTCTGGGTGGCGTTAATTGCACCGAAATTGGGAGACTTGGTGCACTTCGATGCTCCGGGAGCATGTCTGATAGTGAAGGAGGAAGCCAGACTGACTGCTATTCCCCCGAACTGGCTTGCACGATCGCTCCGTGCACAGCCTTCTGTAACAAACCGCTCTCCCTTTTGAGAACGAACAGGTTGAGATGAAGTGCATCCAACGCTGGGCTGTTCTGAGTCTCTGCGGGCCTGAGCTCTAGTCATATCGATGTCGAGTTGCGAGCGAGCGATATCCATTTTTCTACGTTCCGCCTCAAGCAGGGCGCGTTCCAATGCGATTCGAGCCAGGGTTACTTGAGGATCTTCTGTCGTCAGCTCAACGATTTTTTTATTGGACTATGGTGGGAAAATCAGGTGAGTTACAGCATTGAAATAATTCTACACTGTTTCTAGTACAATAGTAGGTGCACATAGAAAATTTGAACATAAAATAAAAATAATATATGTTTAAAAATAGCTTTTTAAAGATGACACTTCTAAAAAATCCAGTGTCTCCAATGTTACAGATGTACAATGCATTTCTCATTTTATTTTTGAATATTAAAAAAATTAATTTTTAAAATTTTTGTTAATTTACAATTTTTTTCAAATTATTCATTCTGTCAATTGCCTCTGACTTTACACGTGTGACTTTTTTGCATTGCCTCTGACTTTACACGTGTGCAAAATTTCAGATCGATTGGACAGGTAAAAGTGTCAAATATTGGTTATAAGATTTGTAACTGACAAAATTATTTTTGCAATTTTTTTAATGTTGAAAAAAAAATTATTTTTTTTATTTTTAAAATCATTTATTTTGTCATTTAATTCATACATTGTCTCCAACTTTACGCAAGTGTGCAAAATTCCAGATTGATACGATAAGTAAAAGTGGGTTAAATTTTGATTATAAGATTTGTAGCAGACAGACAGACAAACAACAAGAAGTGAAGTTAAAGAGATGTGTTGTGAAATATATGTTTAAAAATTACTTTTTAAAGACAACAATTCTAAAAAATCCAGTGTCTCCAATGTAAAGCATGTACCGTAAAATGGGGTTACTTTGACCGGCAGGGTAACTTTGACCACTTTTCGTTTTTTTAACAAAAACCCCAAAACTGAAAAATGATTTGACATAGAAAAATTTTGTCAATGGCAATGAAAGGCCTAATATTGAGGCTACGTAACACAATAGAAAGATTTAAAAAGTTTGCATATCTAATAGGTTAAAAAATTAATAATGTAACCCACGAAAAAGAGCTATTTTTAAAGCCTGTCAGAGGACCCCCTCCAATTTTTTTTATTTTTTGGTAAAATAACTCCAGGTTTCGATGCATTGTAGTAGAACTCTTTTAGTTACATATGCAAAAGACAAATTTTAGGAAAGTGTCATGGTTTGCAAATGGGGGGCGCCGGCCCCCAATGGGGTAACTTTGACCACCTAATGGCAGCCGTGACAGGGTAACATTGACCGGCTTGGAAATTAAGTTGAAGTTATCATAGGTATCTATATAACATATTTTATGTTTGATACACCTATTTATGTTTTTTTTCTTTATGTTTCAGACTCTACAGTCTTATAATGGTAATTTTTACCTAATTTCAAAACCGGTCAATGTTACCCTGTCACGGCTGCCAATAGGTGGTCACTTTTCGCCCATCAGGGGGCGGCGCCCCCCCATTTGCAAACTATGACACTTTCCTAAAATTTGTCTTTTGCATATGTAACTAGAAGAGTTCTACTACAATGCACCACAACCTGGAGTTATTTGGAGTTATTTTACCAAAAAAATAAAATTGATTTTACCACCCAGTCAAAGAAACCCCAGGAGCTGGGGTAACAAAGGCCATCACTTTTTACAACACTTCTCTTTAACTTCACTTCTTGTTTGTCTGTCTTGACCCTTCTTTACATAGGTTTTCTTTAAAAATTAGCCAGAAATTCATTATTTGCAGAAGAGGGTTGAAACAAACACTGAAATGACAGGCAATGATTGCTCTAACATATTCTTTTGTTAAATTAAATTCTGTGCAATTAGAGTGCACACCATGGGCCGGTCCTTTCTTACCCCATGAAGGCTGCGATCCTGTCTTACCCCATTTGACTATATAAGATTTGTAGCAGACAGACAGACAGAACAGACAAACAGCAAGAAGTGAAGTTAAAGAGAAGTGTTGTAAAATATATGTTTAAAAATTACTTTTTAAAGAAAAAACTTCTAAAAAATCCAGTGTCTCCAATGCTCTGTACATGCTCATTGTACAATGCTCTGTACTCTCATGTACAATGAATTTCTAATTTTAATTTTGAATATTAAAAATTAATTTTTTAATTATTTCAAAACATGAAAGAAATTAAATTTTCAAAATTATTTATTCTGGCAATTGATTCCTGCATTGTCTCCTACTTTATGCAAGTCTGTAAAATTTCAGATAGATTGGATACTTAGAAGTGTGTCAAATATTGATTATAAAATTTGTAGCAGACAAAAAAATTTTTATATTTTTTTTAATATTAAAAAAATTTGGAATTTTTAAAAATTATTTTTTGCGTCAATTGATAAATGCATTGTCTTCAACTTTAAGCAAGTTTGCAAAATTTCAGATCGATTGGAGAGGTAGAAGTATGTTGAAAATTGATTATAAGATTTGTAGCAGACAGACAGACAAACAGACAACAAGAAGTGAAATTAAAGAGAAGTGTTGTAATTTTATGGATTTAAAGGCATGTAACAGTTAAGGCATCAGTGCAGTTGGATTTACAACTGCATTGTTTGAAATGTGACCATTGAGTCATGTTGGTCCATTGACCATGCTAGTTGGGAATTACGATGTATAATAATTGTGCTTTCATTACTATTCTATAATTTAGTGCCCTTCTACAATATTTTTATCACTACTAGTGAGAAATACTAATTCAGTTAACCTCTTTTATGTCTCCATACACTGGCCAAATGATCGCATTATTGAAGTGTACATATAATATTTTTTGCCTTTCAGACTCCTTCAAGAGCTTTAGCATAAAGACTTTTTCTTCTCCAAGAAAACGTCCTAGTCTATGTGAACAACATCTTGCTTCTCCGTTCTCTTGTGAATCTAAGGAAGACTCTGGATCAAGAGTCTTCTGATATTGGATACGATATTGATTTCACCATTACGCCTGAAAGCAAATTTGAAGAAGAAAATGAATCAGTCATGATTGAAATTAAAAGAATGGAAGGTGGAATCCTGGCCTCTCGACCTGGATTCTGGCCTCTCGACCTAGATTCTGGCATCTCAACCTGGATTCTGGCATCTCAACCTGGATTCTGGCATCTCAACCTGGATTCTGACATCTCAACCTGGATTCTGGCATCTCAACCTGGATTCTGGCCTCTCAACCTGGACCCTGGCCTCGCAGTCTGGACCCTGGCCTCTCAGTCAGGACCCTGGCCTCTCAAACTAGACCCTGACCTCTCAACATAGACCCTGACCTCTCAACCTGGACCTTGGACTCTTAATCTCGACCCTGGCTGGCCTCTCAGTCTGGACCCTGGTCTCTCAACCTGTACTGCGGCCTCTCAAGCTGAACCCTGACCTCTCAACCTGGACCCTTGCTTCTCAACCTGGACTTTGGTCTCTCAGCCTCCACCCTAGCCTCTCAAAATGATTTCCCGGCCGATCAGCCTGGACCCTGGCTTCTCAACTTAGAGCCTGGCCTCTCAATCTTGAGCCTGGACCCTTGCTTCTCAACCTGGACATTGGTGTCCCAGCCTCTACCCTAGCCTCTCGAAATGGACCCTGGCCTCTCAGCCTTAACCCTGGCCTCTCAACCTGGACACTGGCCTCTCTGCCTAGACATTGGCCTCACAACCTTGGCCCTGGGTCTTTGGTCCAACAACCTTGATTTTTTCCTAACATCAAGGATGTTGGAAAAACACAAAAATTCTTTGAAAATTTTGATCTTGAATAAGGCATTTTTGCTAAAATATTACTAGAGTTTCTTGCAAGTTTCTCGGACTTCTTATTGTTGCTAGCAAAAGTAAAGTATAAAATGATAATCAATGTTCCATACTTATCTATACACTACTTAGTGACTGTTATCACTAGGAATAATAAGAAAAAAAATTTTATGCCCTTTAAAAAATGTGGTCGTTGAAGGGTTAACAAAGTTTTTGTGTGACAAAAACTCCAAGGTGACTTATATTAGAGTTGACTTCCTGCAACACAAAACAGTAACAAGTGGTTGTTTTGTGTGTAATATTGAATATAAAGCTTGTACTTTTATTAAAAACCTTGTAACATAAGAATTACCAGGTGGTCTTCTCTTACCCCAGCCTGGTCCCAGCTCACTTTTTTTAATCTGTACAGAAAACTGTGTTGTTTGCAAAATGTCTGAGTTGTAGCTTAGAAGCCCATTGCATAACTACACCTTGTGATAGGTTTAGGGTTTTTTAGTTATTCATGGTAGGTATAGATGCTACATGCTTGTTAGGGATTTTGGTCCTGTCTTACCCCATCTGACTATATTGCACCTGAGATTACTATTTGGTAGCCTATTTTAAGAATGCATGGACTGCGTGGGTGCTGCCGGACTTGAATTTTCCAGAATTAGCAGACAAGTCGATAATTTGCATGCTACGATACACATTTAACATTATATTTACTCTACAGTTTAAAGTTACTATCTCGAGCTCCTCGGTCAACGATATATTGATACTATTTTTACACGTTGAAATGAACGTGACAAGCCTATTTTAAGAAAATTAATTTGCCCTCAGGGCCTGTGCTCTTGAATTAGCCTAAGATGCTAGTGTATCACGATGCTTGCCAATTATTGTGCTTAGTTTTGCCTTATTCTGCAGATGTTAGCATTAAAGATGTTTCAGCTCACATTGACCAATGTCCTAGATTTATTCTGAACGTCAATGATGTCTAGGCTTTCCATTGCAACCTTTGAACTCGAGAATTATTGACTGGTCTGTTGAGTGCTCACTCTTATAGATTCAACCTGTGTTGAATGGCTTTTTAAATTTATAGTTAATTTTTGTGCAGAAATGTGATCATGTCCATTTGAACTTTTTTAGCTAATAATTTGATGTCTAATTTCCATTTGCAATTGATGTTATTTGAACCATTTCTAAATGAGTTCTGAATGTGCATGATTCTACCTTGGGAAAGGGGAAAAATAAACAATTAAAGAACATTGTATTTGCATACCTATTGTCCTCAACCCATGGTTAGGCAACTTGACTGCAGTAATATTACTCTGCATCTGTTTAGTCATGACACTCCCCCCTTCGCAGCTCCCTTTCCCTGAGTTCAGGCCTTTATTTCTGTTTCAGCTTCTAACTCACGATGTTAAAACTTCAACGTTTGAAGGTTGACAATACTGTTAATATCTTGATCGAAATTATTTTCAATATCACAATTGAAAATATGCATTAGAATAGCCTTATCAAAAATTTTATTCATGATCGTCGGCACTTTTGTCCACCACCGACCTTGACACTTATTTCCCTTCTTAGTCTGCCGGCCCCGGGCGGAGCTTGTGGTGATGTCACCTCACGTCATCCATCGCCTGTGACGTCACACAACACCAGGCAACCACGGCAATTTATTAATTCGCCCGCCAAAAATAATTAATTAGTAACGTAATAGAAAATATGTTGCTGGAAAACTAAGAGACTGTGCCTAAATAGAACATGATATTATTATCTTATTAGCATTATGTACTAAACACTTGAGTAGTTCCTTTGCTCGCCGCTGCTGGCTGCCATCTGTAGGTGGGCCTTTCTAGACTTGAAATTTAGCTTGCTTTCTTATTAAATTTATAAAATTAAATAATTAATACTTATTATTATTGAATATCAACAAATAACATTCATTCTATACTACTTATTTCATTCTTCTTTTAGTAGAATTACTATTACTTTTTGTTCAATTCTTTCTCCTAGCTTTTGTTCATAGAAAACTTTTTACCAAAAACGTCAAATGTCAAAGACAGAATCGTCATGAAGAATTCACTTGACAACTTTATACATTTTACTTAAAAGTTCTGATTTCACATGATGAATTTAACTTATAGCAAAGCATGGAAATATGAGCATATAACTTTATGATAAATTCTTAGCATGAACACATATTTAGTGGGCAAAATTAGCAATCGATGTCAAGTGATAGCATCGTTGAAGCTCCGAGTAAGAACATCTTCAAAAACAGACTAGATGAAGCTATGTAGGAGCATATGTTCAGTCTTAAAATGCCTAGCAAATTACGGACCAGGCAATAAGTCCAGCAGCTATCTCAATCAATCGTCAGCTATGGAAAGATCGGGTTCCAATGGCCGGATCCCTTGTGAATCAAGTCACAAAAAGTTGAAGAATCAGCAACAGGCCATGGGCCTATTTCTTCAACGCCGACACTTCTATCTATTCTATTCTAAGTGACTTTGCAAAGTGACTTTTTGTCGGAACGCCAGGACTGACTGATTTTTTTAGTTATATATTTGAGAGAAATAAAATTTATTAAACAAGTATGTATGATATGAGAAATAGTTTGAAGTTATTAAATTTTAAAGCATTGAAATCCGTGCAGAAACATTAAGTTTTAATATTTTTTAGGCATTTAATGACTCAAAACCTGACTTCAGTGAGTCTATTTGTTTTTAACAACATTCAAATTTTCCTCCATTGAACTGTTGTTGTTGGGGCATTGGCTGAGGCTGTCCTCTTGTTTATAATCAGTGCGCTGGTGGATCTGGTGAGTGGAGGTGCTAGTGTGTTGTGGAACAGGTTGACCGGCCCATAAAGAGCATTGATCAGTTTGAAATCTCTAAATAGCGTGTCCTTTTATAGTACCTGTATTATTGCACCATGCTGAGTCAGATACATGTCAATGCCTGCAGGTTGCAGAAGACCAGGTGGCATCTATGTTCTGATTCTTGGATCGAGGGAACCTCCTACCCACGCCCTTTATTGTCAAAGCATATCAGAGCCTTCAGGAGTTGAACCTACAGATGCCACTGTCTGTGCAGCAAGCTCCATCTATGTCTTTGTGGATGTCTGCTATTCTACAGTTCTACCTCATGTAGATCTTTCCTCCAGCTTCTGCTTGGATTTGCTGTGCTCTGCAGTCAATTCAATGCCACCTCAAATTACACAGAATTACTTTCAAGACTTCTGAAGTTCCCATCCTCTGGAAGCAGTATTATCCTTAAGATCTACAGATCTTAACATCTACACTGATGGATCACAGGCTGCCACTGGATCTGTCTCTGCTGACCTATATGTGCCATCAACCCAACTTGAGACTGGGTGGCTATGTGGCTGCTAGATCCAATGCACACTGTACTGGATGTGAACTTTTTGCTATATACAAGGCTGTGCTCTGCAGTCAATTCAATGCCACCTCAAATTACACAGAATTACTTTCAAGACTTCTGAAGTTCCCATCCTCTGGAAGCAGTATTATCCTTAACATCTACAGATCTATACTGATGGATCACAGGCTGCCACTGGATCTGTCTCTGCTGACCTATATGTGTTATCAACCCAACTTGAGACTGGGTGGCTATGTGGCTGCTAGATCCAATGCACACTGTACTGGATGTGAACCTTTTGCTATATACAAGGCTATGCAGCTTGCCATCACGGATGTGTCTCTACAGAGTAAACCAGTTCTCATCTTGTCTGATTCACAAGCAGCACTGCACTTGATTTCTTCCACTTATGGTGTCTCTAATAGTTGGATTGTCTTTCAGATACAGAAATTGATGCAAACCAAGGGGCTCAATACAATTGAATGGTGATGTGCTGGATTTGTGGTCACAGACAGATTTTTGGTAAAAAAATTACTGACAGAATTGCAAACATTGCACACTTTTGTGCTTCTGGGAGTGGCTATAATTGTAACACTGAGCACCCTGGTGGTCACAAGAACTAAAAGTTCTGGCCTCAGGAAAGGAAGTTTTCAGGCTGGACCTGAGAGCAGCAGTGGATTATGTGGTTTATGGATCTACCATGCTCTGCAGAATGTGCTAAGGCTTGTCTGCAACTTGGCCATGATGGTGTGAAGGCCCACTAGGCTCATTTCAATTTGTCTAATTCCAGTATGTGCCTTACATACAATATGGAGGACACTGTTAGTCATTTCACTTTGCAGTGTTCACTCCACTCATTTCACTTTGCAGAAACCAGAGGAGGGAGTTGTGCTCAAACTTGAAAAATCTTTCACTTCCTTGGATCTTTGTATTAGCTCTTGGTGGGGGAGACATCTCTCAGTAAATTTGCACAGCAGTAATTCTTTGGCTGGGACAATACCTGCTGAGCTGCAGCATGGTGAATTTTTATTTAGTATTACTATTGTGTCCCTGATTATCCTATTATGCACCTCCAAGTATAAGAAGTGGGTTTCTACATTGGTGGCTAATGGCAGGAGGCATCATCTTGCTGCAAGGTTGCCAGTCAAAGTGTAGTGGCTTTGATTTGTCTGGCTTATGTTGGGGTTGGTTCATATCTTATCTTTTTGACATGGCTTACACTCCTGTCACATGTGCCTTCATTTAGGAGTTGAAGATTTGATAGAACACTTCTCCTTTGTGTTGAATATGATTTTGGTCAGCAGGTATCAAGTATGTGTGCCTCTTGTTAGTCTTGTATTGCTTGCATGTCTGTGCTGTGCTTTGCTTTGTGTGCTTTTGGGCAGCAATTACCCAAGAGCCCTAAAGAGTTCAGAACTCCATTAATAGGAGTGATGGTAGCTTATCTTACTTGAACTAATTGTCTAACTTCCTTGCGTCTTCCTTGTGAATATGTGCAGAGAAAAATGAAGCTGAAAGATAGAACATGAATTATATTAACTTGATTAACCATAGATAAGTGAGGTAGATAAGTGAGGGTTTAACAAGTGATCAACTTGTGACTTCATTTCCAACCTAGCATAAATAATCAATTGATTGGCAGAATGTCAACGAACTTTGAAAATTTTGATGTGAGGGACTGCATGATCATAATCACAGCTGTAAAGTCAAGAAATGCTGAGAATGTGGAGGTAAGTAAAAATTTGTTAACCATTTTCAGTGTTATCTTGTATTTCTAGAGAAAAGTTTTTTAAATCAAATTTTATGGAATGGAAATTTTTAAAATGAAAGTAGACTTTTGAGTGGAAAATATCTACTTTTACTACTGATTGAAAATTATTTTTAATTGATATAAAATGCTTTTATACAATTTAAATTGCCAGAAGAGTTCCACAAGGAAATTAAAACTTTTGAAACAAATAAAACTATGAATATTGATTGTATGACCATCATTTAGGAGGAAAATTTAGTAATATGGATTATGGTTAATATATTCAATATTATTCAGTTGCATCACTAGCTTGATCCATGGATATTAGCTTACTTATCAAAGAAAAGTTAAGTTTAAGATATTTCAATTTAATATATGTGTACCGGTACCTGTTCAATATTACCCATCTCAAATTTCACTAAGAATTCTGCCCAAATTGTTCAGTAGGACCTTTATGGTAAAATATTTGCAACTTTCAAGCTTTCAAGCATGACATCTTAACCTTAAATTGCACATTTGTGTAGTTTTAGGTCTGATCACAATTAACTGATTGTGCCATAAAGTTAAGTATTGCTGTTCTCTGTTGATTGGTAACCGAGGTGTAATTTTAGAAATGAAGGACCATGTAGCTATGCAAGATGCCCCATTGCCTGCAGCACATTGTAGAGAGACAAGAACAACAGAGCAGTGGAGGATGCTCAAAAATTCTAATTGCTGCTGATGTAACATAAGATTTGTTTTTGATTAGAATAAAATTTGGCTTTTGCTAAATTAGTTTTGCTGCTACAAAATTTCTACAAAATGTAGGACGACTGTCCCGATTTATCTGCCCATCCCATATTACACTTTTTTTGACTGTAACAGGTCATGATCTTGTTTGTTAGTTATTGGTTGAACCTTACAATATTATTGAGAGAAAGTTACCAACATGCCAAGGTATGTAAAATATCAGTTGTTTGAGCAAGAACATTGAAATAACAATTCTAGCCAATTACAGATCATCAATGTCAGTCAATTATCAAATCCTGATGTCAGAAGCTCAGAAGCTAAACTTTATCATGAAACTGGCTTTAATTCCTTAAGTGAAACTACATGCAGAAAATGAAGCAATTGCAAGTTACTACTTAAAATATCAGGCATAGATGTAAGACTTGAATAAAAGCATGATCATCTTAAAAGAACACTCAGATGATTGCAAATATGATTTAGTTTATTCATGATGTTGCTTGCTACCATTGCGAATCCTTTGATAGCAGTCCTGTTGCAGAAACAAGAAGCTGCCTCCTTGCAACCAGCCTTTCTTGATTACTGTACATCAATAATTTAAATTAATGATGCATGACAAACTTTAGTCAATGAAGTGCAGTCAATATGCAGTTAGCAAATATCAACCAGATTGGGGCTGGTGTTTCTCATTGCAGTTTTCCTATTTGACGGAAATATCAAGTTATCAACGAATCATTATATATTAATATTTTGAATTTATCATCGAATTTGTTTATTCTGCAGGAATACCTTTACTGTAAAACAACAGAATTTTGTTTAAAGGAAAACTCAAAGCTGCAACATACAATTTAATTATCTGATAAGCTATCTAACATATTAAAGTCAAAAATTATTTCATGAAAAATTAAATATTTTTGTATCAGTTTGAATAGGTACTTTATTTAGTTATTACAAATCTAGTAAAACATTCATTTTAGAGACATTCTACACAATTGCTAAAATATGGTCTGGCAACTAAAGTTGCTACTCAGCAGTAAGAAAACAAATTTGAACTTCTATGTAATGTATGGTTATGATATTGACTTTGGCCAATAAAACTAAATTTTCTATAGATAAATTGAACAAATGAAATGAATATTTTGGAATGATTATTATGTATGCATTCAGTATTTAAATCATTGATGAATTCATGAGAAAATAGACCAATAACATTTATAATGATAAACATTGATCTTCATTGCAGCATAGAAGAATGAACATTGCATGATTAACATTCATGCATATTGGGTGAAGAGAAATAGTGCATAATTTGCATTTGTGCGTAGTCCTTCCTTTGCTGTTAAGACATTTTGCATACAGCATTCCCTTGATTAACGCGGTTAATAAATCCCCGAGTTTTACCGTGTTAAGCAAAACCGCGCTAATCAAACTTAAGAATATATNGTCTAATGCTACAAGGTTCAACAAACAACTAACTCTCAAGATCATGACCTGTTATCCTTTTGCTCATGCTAGGAACCAGTCATTTTAGATTTTAATGACCTAATTAATAAGAATATCATTTTTACCTGAAAATAAGTAATTATTGATAGTTAATGATTGAAATGCAACTTAATTCTTCAAATATTATTACAATATAATACCCTGTTATCCTTTTGGTCATGCTGGGAACCAGTCATTTTAGATTTTAATGACCTAATTAATAAGAATATCATCTTTACCTGAAAATAAGTAATTATTGATAGTTAATGAATGAAATTCAACTTAATTCTTCAAATATTATTACAATATAATACCGTCAAACTGGGTAATAATGGACGGGTGGGGTAAATTTAAAAGAAAAATATATGTTTGAAATTACTTTTTAAAGACAACACTTCTAGAGAGGCCAATGTCTCTGATGTTACACATGTAGAATGAATTTTTTATTTTCTTATATATTTAGTAAAATATATTTTTTTAATTTTTTAATATTAAAAAAATACATTTTAAAAGTTAATTATTCTGTCAATTGATTTTTTTCGCTGCTTTCAGCACGCTCCAAACCTGGGCCGGATCCTTCACAGTCACCAATAGAGGTCTGCATGCGTTAGTAGCATCATTCTTGGAGCGCAGCCTCTTGCACGATGATTTGTAGCAGACAAACATAAGATTTGTAGCAGACAAACAAACAAACAACATGAAGTGAAGTTAAGGAGAAGTGTTGTAAAAATGGTGGCCATTTCCACACAACAGGGTTATAAGGGACACCCCCCTTGGGGTAATAACGGACATCCCTAAAAACACTTTAACAGTAGAGCTTCAGCTATCAAAGACGCCAGTTAACCAAAAAATCAATTAACAACAAAAAATTTTGATTTCATTTACCCTGCTCAGCAAACAAACTTCATTTAACAAAAATTATTGCATCATTGGTCATCACAAAATTGTGTGTGCATAGAATGTCATACATAGTATTGTGCACTGAGCAACATAAAATGAAAAGTAATTAATGTAAACTATGACTTATTTCTCCCAAAATTATTATGGTTCTCATTAAAATATTTCTTTCTGTTTCAGGTATTTTTATATGATCTTTTTTTGGTTATAATGAATTCACTTGACCATATTAAAATGGTGTAAAATTATAAGCCGTCCTGTAAGCTTACAGATACAGAAGAAATGCTACATGGCTGCTGATGAAGCTTGCAGTGGATAAGATCATTGTGAACGCATGTCCATGAATACGGTTACATCACATCAATAATACAATAATGTATGGATATGGTAATATCATATCAATAATGGAAAAACAAATAAAAAACACAGAAAATGTCATTTATTCTACATCTAAATCATCTACAAAGGAAGAAGAGGACTTCAGAGTACTGTTAGTACTGGATGAGTACACTTTTCATGCTTCAAATGTTTCAAAATTGAGTTTCATTTCAAGTGTCCCGGATTACCCCGTTCCCAGGGGTATTTCGGGAAACTTTTGTTTTGCATCTGGCACCTTACAATTAGCATATGAAAATTTTTGGAGATGCCATTCGATAACCCTTGTAAAGAGCTTGACAATGAGCCCAAATTTGTCTATGAAATGTTTAATGGTAAGAAGTTGTTAACAAAAAACTCCCAAAATCGTCCCTTATTAACCCGTTTAATGGTATAGCCTGTCTAGCATCCAAGTAATATGTCCTGTAGCAATCATTCGTAATTTTCATTTTTAGCTGCCCAAGGATTTTACACATTGATTATCATCATCTAATTTACTCTATCATCAATGGTAATGCACTACAATATGTATCATTCATTCACTGTCAGTCATATTGACTTGAATTGTTTTAATGTAGAAGAATAATTGACATCCACCCTCCACCACAATCATGCCTTGTTGTCATTAGGGTGATTAATTGGTATCATTGTCCTATGTTACCTTACTTTGAAGTCTGGCTATGCCAAATGCTATTACATTGTAGTGATAAAGCAAAGTAATTAGTGATTTTTATCGACATTTTGCAGAAAACTGATGAGGAAACACTTAAAATTGGGTTATTTACTTTGGTAATTTATTTATTTTATGCTGTCTCCATAAATTGACTTTCAACATGAGTTAAAGGGATTTGCCTTTATTCCAATTGCCTTCAAAAGCAGCAGAGGCTGAAATTGCTTTTCAGCCTCTGCTGAAAAGCAGAGGCTGTGTGTGTGCTGTGAGGAAAGAGAGTTACTACATTTTTCAGACAGATGACTGTCAGTGTAGTTGATATCCATGTGAGTGATGCCTATGTTGAATCCTGCTTCATTTGCTAAGCAATTTTCTGATAATCTCCAATGTTCCATTATAATATACAATTTCCATTATATTACACATTAACCATATCATGATATCCATTTTCCACATCAATTTCACAGCATTGTTGTACATATCAATTGTTTGCCATTCTCCATATTGATCACAGATTGTCTTGTATGGAGAAGTGTAATTGATGACTCTGCTGTCCACCTTGTTTGTTCAAGCAAACACATTTAAGGGCTTGCCTTGCTGAGAGTCTTGGAACCTCCAGTTCATGATCCTAGGAAAAGTGTGAACACATATTGCTGTAAAATGCCTACACATAAAATTGAACTATAATTTTGATTTTTATTTCAAAGAATTTTAATGCTAAAGAAATCCTTAGATGTATGTTAAAAAATTTAAATACTTTGTTTGCCTTTATTGCTATCATTTTGATTTTTATTATGTATCAAGTACAGGAAGAGAGTACAATCAAGACATACTGCACCTTCCTCCATTTTTTATAAATGATGATTTATATTATAATTTCATACTTACTTGCTAAAATAAATTATTTTTTACATATTTATTTTTACCTAGTTATCATCATTAGAGAAATTTATCTGTGAAAACAATGAGGAATCTATTTGCCCTTTGTACAGTCTTAACAAAAGCAGGTTGAAGTAATGTAATTAGACACATCTGTTCAATTTGTCATAGCATGTTAACAGGACCAAGTGACTGACCTTTGGTCTGGTTAAGCCAGTATAGCAGATTATTAGACATGACAGGTTGCATCTGATACTCATTTATACAAAAGACCTCCAGATTAAGGCCAAGTGAGCCGCACACCAGCCTACTCTATAGATGTTTACGAGTTTATGCGTTGGAAACATTGTGCTGAACTGTATAGGGATTACATGAGCATGTATCTACAATACCTATCATGTCAAGACATTAGCAGGGTACACTGGGTAGCGGCCCACCTGCCCACCCAGGCATGATTTTCAACCTAAAAGCCCAGGGATTTTTTAATAAAGCCATGGAGTAAAAGTGGGTTTCAAAGAAAACTTAGGGATGCAGCATACTGATTTTTTTAATTTTGAACTCCAGAGTGTAATAATACTGGATAGAAACTACCAAGGAAATATATATATTAGGTTTCTTTAATAAATAGTCATCCATATAAGTATAGTGCCTACCCCTAGAAAAACCCACATTGACTAGAATTCTAAAATATAAAAATACTAACAAATTTTGTTAACATGTTTTCTAGGGAAATATACTTCACATAGTTTTTTAACCATTTAATATCAGCCCTACCTAAACTATTGGTTCAATATCAATTTCAACATCAGTATTAATTTAGTTTACAAACTGTAGTTTCTTAATGTGAAAAAGGAAAAACAAAACATTATATAAATTTTTTTTATTTAATGATATTTACTTACACTATTCTTAGGCTATCTATAACTCAATGTTTGACATTTTTTGTGATATCCAACTCCATAAAACAAGCTCTAAAAAAGTTAAAAACAACTAGCAATATATTCCTGTTAATTTTTGAGCATTTACAATACTAGAAGTCTCAAGGTTAGGCACCAAGTTAGAAGTGTAAAGTTCAATTCTAAGTGTTATGAGAAACTGAACATTGGGTATTGAAGAGCCTTGCACTACCTGAATTTTGAGAAACAAGACAACAGCTAAGAACTTGTACTACTGGGTTAATTGATTCAATACATATTTTTACCATTGATTAGGAGTCTCTGACAAAGATATGTCACTTTTTTAAATAATGTTAATGTCAATTTTTTAAATAATGTAAATGATGTATCACGAACTTACTGTTTAAAAAATGAACAATTATGTAATTAATATGGCAAATGTAATGGCAAATGTAAAACATTAACATTAAAACATTACACGTTTAACTATCAAAGATGAGACGGGAGATGGTTACATTTGAGTCCATAATCTGGCATATTTTTCAATTTAATAATGGAATCAACTGGGCAGACAAGAACAAGTAAGAGTTGTTAAATAGATCCTGCATCTACACAAACTTACTGTTTGTGTAGATGGAATCAACTCCAGAGTGTATACTATTAGACATTTAGTAGACATATTACATATTATTATATTATTACATCTTACACATTAATATCAATACATATTAGACATTATTAGTAGACATATTCCATTATTAATTGATTTGATTTATGTGAAGAGGTTGATATTTTCCATCATCACATTTTTTATAATCATCATGAATAAAAAGAACTTTGAAGCTAGGTATAAATGAAATATTAGAAAAAAGTACAAATAACTATTTTACCCATTTAGCATAAGTCTTCAAAATAAAATCATGGGCTTTTCAAGAAATTCTGGAGGGGTTGAGCAATTTTAAGGAACCATGGGTTATTTGTAACCCTGTTAGCATGCAGGGATGAGGCATGGAGGAATTACAAGTAGATGAAACATTTATTTCTTCTATCCTAGCTGAGTCATCTTGCTCTCAACATTATTGGTTTTGAACTTCTTGGGAGAGATGATTTTTGCAATTATGAATTATTGATTAGTTTCATGCAGGTAGCAGGGATTTGCAATAGTAGAAGTCTCAAAGTTAGGTATAAATGTATAAGTGCTAAGTCCAATTCTTAAAAAATTACTAATATATAATATACCTTTATAACTGCTATCTAAATCTCTTACTGTTGACTTTGGTCATCCATTCTTGTTTCTGTCATAAAGTTTATGTAGTAAGCATCATAATCCAGTTCATCTTGATTGTTGTGACTAAACTTGTTTTTGCTACTAGAGAGTGGCTTGGCATTATCAATATTCAGTGTGGGATGGTTGTAATAACCCGTTCTTCTATAACTCATAGACTTTGGCTACTGGGCTTCACCAAGCTTAGAGGTGAATTGGCAACCTTGTATGAGGTATATTTGGTCATTGTTGCTCTGGCTATGGTGTGTGATCCAGACTAACAAGTTTGTCTAATTCAGAACACAGGTATGCTAATAATTTTTTATATCAACTTATATTTTCATTTTGTTCTGTAAAATATTAGTGTTTTCCCTCTGCCATTCCTTCCTGAATATAACTTCTTCAGATTATATTCGGTGATAGTTTAGTCATTAAGTTACAAGTTGGCTACAGTCTTGCATACTGTGAGAGCTTACCAGGAACATGTTTTGAGACCATATTCAACAGAAAAATACATTGAGCTTTTTATAGTTGGATTAATAGCAAATGGATTGAATGAAAAAACAGATATTATAGCTTCTGGCAACACTCATAATTTTTTGTTGCAGAAAGTCATAGCCTCACTGTCGAGTCATGGGCATGACATCACTCACAGCCTCTGCACACCTGATGAACAGGGCTACTCAGCTCTTCATTATGCTGTTTTGTACAAGGATCTTGCAATGGTGAAGAAACTTCTCATGCATGCAGGTAATTGAGTTATAATTTATCTATTCATTATTATTTGTGCAAAAATTGAACTGAAAATAGTGGAAGGAGAACCTTAAGTCCCACAAGAATCTGAAGCCTAGGTTTGAAAATGGAAGTTTGATGCAGCCAGTACAAAATGCTGGCTCTGATGGCATGCCTAGTACTCGAGTAGCTTGTGGGCAATCCATTCATTGATGATGTCTTGGGGTTCTTTTATTTCTTAATGAAGTGAACTATTTATTTTTTGTCAATTATAGGATAAGCAATGCTCTGGTTGAAATTCCCAATTTCAAAAAGAAAATATACAGCTTATTGTATAGCTGCTTACCTATTTGCTCTGTAGTTGGTGGTTAATGATGTTACCCTTTCTTAGAAATTGCTTATGCCGCCTATAACTACTTTAGATCAAATTAGAAAAATTCTGCTTCAGTCATGAATTCTTTTCCAGTAATATTAAAGCTGCTAGTATCACATATTGGATTTTTCATTATGAATTAAAAATACAATTCTCAGTGCTACTCTTTTGGAGAAGAATTTCCAAGTTAATTATTTCAAGTCCAGTTTACTAAAAATTGAACTTGCCAATTTAAATTTATCCTTCTAAGTGGGACTTGCATTACCATTTGCTTGTTTTTGCTATTTTGCAGCTGTTCCTCAAAGATTCTACTTCTGTTCTAAACCTTCTGGACGATATTCTGCAGCATACTTTAGCTCCTTGGAATGCCCATGGGTTTTTCATTCCAGTAACATTATTCCTTACCATGCCACCACTGAGCTCTTAGTAGTGGCTTAGTGCTTTCTCAACTTTGTGCAAGTTACAGACGAAGAGATCAAGTTGTTTGCAGTTGGGAATTCCTTGCACTTCCTTTCAATGTCCTTGGGTTGGAAATTTGCGTACATGTGGGGTATAAACATGTGGGATTCTGTTACTGTTCCTTTCCTTCTTGGTTAGGCAATTCTTAGCAATTCTAATGCTTCTCTCTATTCAACGCCCATTCAATTCTGATGTTGATTTTGATAATTTGTTTTCTTTTGTTGTTGGAGTCATTATTATGTAGCGTTCATTGCAGATAAAAGGTGCATAAACATGGAGAGCCATGATCGATCCACGGCTCTGCTGCTTCTCTGTAGAAACTGCTCAGCCTCAGACCTGGAGGTGACTAGGATGGGTCTTGAAATGTTTCATATGCTTTTAATTTGGCCTGCTACAACGAAACATGGAACAGCCCAAACTCTGAAGATAATTTTCATGTGCATGATCTTGATTATAAGAAGTAAAGATTTGCTGATTTTTTATAAAAACTTTGTATTGTGGTACAGTCTGCATAAAGTATTCACACTTGTAGGGTACTATAGTCAGGTCACTACAGCATCTCTATAATGTCCAAAACTTTCTCTAAAACTGCTTATTCTGTTTACTCCTAATTTTGCTCCTGTTGCTAAATTCTATTTTTCTGTACAAGAAGTATAATAAGAGTTGTTTCTTATCATTCTGTCCTGTTATTTTATCTTAAATTCACTCCATTAAATTTTTATTTGTTCAGGAAGAAATATTGGCGAGCCTTCTACATGCTGGGGCAAACGTCAACCTGCCTGAAAAAGATCCATTTTCCCTGCCCTTATTGTGCGGTATGTCACCCTTATAATTGCTCCAGCTTTAGTTAGGAAGACATTTGAGGAGTTTTTATCAATGTTATATACAATCTAAACAAGAAATTCTTGATGATTTTAGCACGGGGAGTACCGTGCTAAAATTTGCCTAATGGTCAGATTTAAGAGAACAAAATTCGGGAGACGAGTCTCATCTTGAAGAGGCTACTTCTATTGCTTAAAGAATGCTTTTTTGTTTTTTTGAATTATCATTCAATTATTCTTGGCTTGTGCCTTTTTTTAGGACAAATAAGAATTAGAGCAGAACTTTGCGCTCTACAGTGAAAACAGCACATTATTAGATGCCAATTTTCCAGCCTTGGAGAGACGCTGGTGGCGAGGAGCTGAGCTAATGCTGGACGCAGGGGCGGACGCCACAGCAAGGGATTCTGAGCATAATAAGCTTCGAGCCACATTCTTTGCTCGGGTGCGCGCAGCTTTTGATTCAGTGAAATATAAACATCTAAATTTGCGGTTGCGTAATAAATTGTCAACGATTATTAAAAAAATTTTAGTGTACCCATATACAAGTATGAATAATGATTCATTTTGTGTTGTAGATTTTGTAATGTGAAGTTGCTACTTACTTCCCCGTTTGCGTTTGACCTGTCACAAAACTCAACGATCATTACTTTCAAATTTTCAAAACTATATCAAATTCTCAATTAATTGCCTATATTTCTTTAGTTGTTGGGATTTCCTTAAAATCCTTTTGTCTAAGATTTGTATATGTGATTTTAATTCAGATGTTAAGGAAACACTGTAAACTCAGTTGTGAGCTTAGTTGAGCTTAAGCATTTATTATGAATATTTATGTATTTTCAGGATAATGTCGAAATGCTGAGGAAACTTTTGAGTAGAGGATGTCGCTGCCATTACCTTGAAGATTGGATAGCTGGTAGAAGTCTAACAGAAGCCCAGTTGAAGACCATATTGCCGCCGTACATATTGTCTAACCCTAAGGGTTATGTGTGAGTACTATAGCTGCAAAGACCTAACAAAACCAGCTTATGTGGATATTTTGAATTACTCTATACCTAAAGTATTTGAATTAGCGAGTGATAAGTCCATATTCATAATGAAATAAATACTTCATTAATGAAATGCGATGTAAGGTTCGATTTTCCATAACGGGTTCTATTTCTGGTACCTAGGCTGGATGTTCTGCTTGCTGCTGCCTCGGTATCGTACCACGAGAGCGCTCTGTACATTCTGGAGCATTGCGTGGTTGACGAGATGGATCAATTTGAGAGCATAATCTGCGATATCTTTGAACTTAATAATGGAATCAACTGGGCAGATAAGAACAAGTCAGATTTGTTGAATAGATCCTGCATCTACTTAATACAAAGTTTCCTTGTTGGCATTTGCTGTGTTTGCATAGAGACAATTAACTTTTCTACAATTAATTCTGTTGAGAAATTTTGCATTTAGAAATAATTCATAGAAACTGGTTTCTTTTAAGGCATGATATTTATTTGATAGTTAAAATGAAATAATATTAGACTCCAGTCATGCTTTTAATTTATACAAATGCTGAAATTTGAGTGAAAATTTTAAAATTGTCATCAGGTACCTAATGGAAGTTGTTTCCTGGCAAAATATTCTTAAAGCATTACTGATCCGGTGGTTGTTGTCTGAAAAGGATTTGAGTTCTAATCCGCTTCATCATTGATTTAATTTATATGTCCAAACAAAAATATTTTTCTCTTCAGGTACATAACTGCCTTGACAAAGAACATTTTCAAGAGTAGATTGAACAAGAACGACATGCTGATAATGTTTTTCCTGGCATGCGCTGGGTCAGTTCCTGGAAAAGTTACATTTGATTATACAATACTAAAATTTATGATGAAATTTATCACGGTCAATTATCTTTCTTAACATTTATGTTGATTTTAACTGAAATAATTTTGAAGCTAGTTACTTGTCATTTACTTCGTAATAGATTGTTGAAGCTGGTGCAAGCTGGAAGGATAGTTGAGTTTATCTTGCCCATAGCTGCTGCGGGATGAATGGAAGATACAGAGAAAAGTGTTGCGGCTTGTGCGACGTCAATTTCGAACAAATCTGGATCAATCTAGAACATATTCTTAGACTAGCCGAGCATAATGGTCTACCCATCGAAAAGTGGGTTGCACGCATCGAACTGATCGGAATGCCCTTTTTCGCTATAGTACGGGCAGAATGGACGTATGATCAGTAAGTAAGCCAGTTCATCTCCTGGCATTAGCATGATAGCATTATCTACAATTATTTATTAATTGAACCTCTAGCTTTCAATTATTTATTATTGGAATAAGCTCTTGAAAAATTGTTCAATAGATCTACTCGTAGGTTTGGATAAATACTCAACAAATTGGGAAATTAATTGGGAACAAGATCCAATAATGACATAGGATTCAAATAAACACAAATTAGTAATAAATTTGATGAATGTTGATATTTTATTTTGAAAATTTGAGACTTTGACGGCAACTCCCAAAATATACTGTTTAGCTGGGATGCGGCTCGTTCCAACTTGAATAATTTTAGTTTAATTCATGACAGTGAGACGGAAGATGGTGTGCCGATCTTGTTTCGGTGAGTGTACTCCATTGTTGTCTTGGTGAGTGTTAAAATCCAAAAATGCACGAAAAAGATCAAAACTTTAGTGACGAGAAATCGACAAAGCAACGTAGAAATCTATCGATTTACATTTTCAATGGGATTGGAACTGTACGCGTTGTTGATTCTAGGCGCTTTACTGAGTCAAGGCCCAGATGCTGTCTAACCAGTTCTATTAATAAAGTTATGTGCTCTGCGCATCAGCATACGTCGAAATGACGTTTACACACATGTTTCTGAGCATCGCGGTAAGAGCTTTCGTTCGAACATGTCATTTTCCAGGCTTTCTCACTTGGCTGTGCGCTTCTATAATGAACATTGCGACGTGACTGTGTCTGAGAGCGATTTAGATTTACTCGGTGCCACTTGTTGCCGAACCAAGGATTTTAGAACCGCTGCATATTTTTAAATGGAAGACTTGTCTGAATATTGCGTTTAATTCTTATTCTCTTGATATTGTAACTCGTTAAGTCTTTTGTCGTTTTTTCGTCACTTGGTATTTTTCGTGCATATTTTAGATTTTTGCTGTAGATTTTACTTGTATTCTCAAAAGTTTCAGTTTTTGAACTGCTGCTGGAGCTGGTATACGAAATGTTTCCCCTAATATTTGGTGAATTTACTTAGCGAGAACTCCTGGTGAACTTGCTAGTTTAGCTGGCTGATGACATGAGTACTTGTACTTATACTTATATGAGTACTTATACTTATATGACAAGAACTCTCGTGACATGTGCGTATTGACACTTTCCAGGTTTCCGGCCGACAGTGTCATCTGCGGCAGCATTCTTATCTAGTCCATGCACATGCCACCCAATCCATCAAAATCCACCCAATCCCATTGATTTTCAATGCTTGAAAATCAACGTTGATTTTCAAGCTATTGTGCACTCGCCGGAGTCAGCGTATCGAATTCTGTTATCAGAGCTGACCAGGAACTGCTGTGAAGAGGGGCAGTGCTGGTTCAGGTGGGTTCGTTTAGATGAAAGTGTCTGCCCTGCAATAAATCATTCGATGCGAGGTAGCTTCTCAGCTGATGCATATGTACACATCTACATTACCAGTTACCACTATATATATGATACTCTTCTCAATCATGTTTTAGCCTCATGCTCCGAGCGTCATCATATTATTTTCATTTGTGTGCCTCAGGTCGCCCTTGATGACGGATTTGTGTAGGAATGGCGTGAGAGAAGGACGTTATTTCCTTGTGCTTATGCTGCTCCATCTCGGCGTGCACGAATTATTCCTGCCCACGGAGTAAGTGTCTCGGCCAATAACTGACGTACAATTATGGTAATTGTTGGATTAATATTAGTATAGACCAATAAGTTAAAAATGTCTATGATATTAAAAGTTAATTCTTCTGTCTTCTGGAATAGCGAAACAGAAATTACATGGGAGCGTGATGAAAGGAGTCGGCTCATGTCCTCCATTGTTCACCGTTATGCTCCGAGGTGGAAGCTTCGGACTCCTACGCCTTCTGGGTCTCGTTGCGACGACGAAATGAGGCCGCTTAAATATCGCTATCGTCCAGAAAACCAAGTGGCACTTTTAGATCAAACGGGTACGTTTAAATCAAAGAGCGAGGCAGTTTACTTAGGATTAATGGACCTCCTTCTGAACTTCACTCAAAGAAAGGATTTACTAGAACTTCGGCGTACCTAATTTGTACCTAAATTGGAGTTCCCCAATTTAGGAGGCTGAATTATGGTATCTTTTAAATTATTTGTCCCCGTCTCAATTTATTAATTAGTGCCTTGAGGAGTAATTGATTCACGTGATTAAAAGTTGATCACCTATTACAGAGGCTGGGAGTGCTTACTGATCTGATGTGTTGGTAGTTGGCGATTAAATAAATGCATATGCTTACATGCTTTTGAATAATAATGAATGAACTTATGTGTATGCATCAAGTACATACATTCTAATCGGAAACGCTCGATATTATAATTATTTAATAAAGTTTTATTAGCTTAGCATTAATGAACATTGAATACTGTTGGTGTGTAGCGCCGCTGCGGTCGCTGCAGGAGCTGTGTCGCCTCTCCATCCGCGCCTCCCTCGGCCACTGCAGGATTGAAGAGAAGACGGAAGGCTTGCGAGACGTGTTGCCAGCTCCTCTTAGAGAATACCTTTACTTCCGCCACGACTTCCTCATCTTCCCTAAGAACGACGATAGTTTGTAGGACCGTTGATACTGTGACTCGTGTTGCCTGGGACCGTTGTTACGGTGACTCGTATTGCCTGGGACCGTTGATACGGTGACTCGTGTTGCCTGTGACCGTTGATACGATGACTCGTCTTGCCGGGGACCATTGATACTGTGACTCGTGTGGCTTGGTACCGTTGATACTGTGACTTGTGTTGCCTGGGACCGTTGATACTGTGACTCGTGTTGCCTGGGACCGTTGATACGGTGACTCGTCTTGCCGGGGGCCATTGATATTGTGACTCGTGTGGCTTGGTACCGTTGAAACTGTGACTCGTGTTGCCTGAGACCGTTGATACTGTGACTCGTGTTGCCTGGGACCGTTGATACGGTGACTCGTGTTGCCCGATACCGTTGATACGGTGACTCGTCTTGCCTGGGACCGTTGAGACGGTGATTCGTCTTGCCTGGGACTGTCGATACGGTGACTCGTGTTGCCTGGGACTGTTGATACGGTGACTCGATTTGCCTGGGACCGTTGATCCGGTAACTCGTCTTGCCGTGACCGTTGATACGGTGCATTTCAAGTTGTGATGATTCACTGATACAGCGTTGAACCCAAAATTTATCACTAAATTTATTAAAATTTTATTGCGGCTGATGCGAGATTATTTTTTGGGCTGATGCGAGATTATTTTGGTGACAATAGTGGGACAGAGGCGGACGTCCAGGGAGTGTGCTCAAAGACATGTTAAGGATTCCTTGTCAGACGGGAGTGTAACTTAGACTGTTCTTGTGGTGGTATTGACGCCAAGTGATGTCTTCTTCTGGCATTTTTCAGGATTTTATTAGGCTTTCCATTTCATATCTTTTTCACGTTCTTTTTCTTGTAATTTGTCGTAAACAGCGCAGCAAATTTATTATCTGTTTGTTCTGCATTTTTTCTTGTCCTAGTTTAAATTTTTTTTTATCTCTGGAAATCGCGCAGCTGTCGTTCAATAATGTCACATTGTTGATGGTATTTCTGTTGCCATTAATCATTTAGAAAGGAATAATGTCTACGACAGATAATGTATTCTTAGACAGAGCGTGATATTTTTTGCTACATTTAACCACAAGATCTATAAATCCAGACCCAACCTTTCTTTAACCTGAACTCCTTAATTGCTTACCATACTGTATACTTTTGAATACTATCGCTAGGCTGGTAGTTCAGTTTAATAGGCTAAAAACAAAGTTTAATAGGATAAACGAGTCTTCCGGTGATCTTCATTAAAATCTTCTAAGTTGATTATTGTTACTGCGACTAATAAGCGGCAGGGTGGGTAAGTGGTTACATTTGAGAGTACTAATATTGATGCAGTGTGTTGCGGGTTCGATCCCAGCTTGCTATGACAGTCCTAGTCAAAACAGGCGAGGTGGCCGTATGAGTCATAAAAGCTAGATTTGAGCAATGAGTTTCGGGTCCGAAGCCCAGCAAGCTGCTTGAATTCTGCGATGTCAAGAATTGGCGTAAGGCTATATTTAGCCTAATGAACGCTGTCACTATTGTAATGTAAATTCTCAGCATTGTCACCTCCGTGTTTTATTCTAAGTCATTATCGTTATCGGTAAATTTTAAGGGTTTGTCACCTTCATCGTGCTTGGACCCTGAGTCGTGACCAGCATCGTTTCAAGAATAAGGATCACCGATTTAATGGTCAGCGCGTTCGTTATAGGAATCACAACACGATCGTTCACAACACGATCGTTCTCTGAGTATTTTTCTTACAGGTTTATAGAAATGAAAACAAATATCGCGAACCAATAGATTGTCGTTGTTTCTATCATACCTAATTAAGAATCGTTCATTTCCTTCTTCCTGCGTTAAGCAAGGAGTCAGTCTTGATAGAAAGCTAATATCGAGCTCACTGTGGCGAATAACTGCGGTCACAGCGAATGCGAGCTGCATAATTACGGCCGTCATAACACATGCGAGCTGCATAATTACGGCCGTCATAACATATGTGAGCTGCATAATAACTGCGTTCACGACGAACGCGGGCTGCATTATTCACCTGGACTAGCGGCGACTTCTGGTCTGTGAGAAAAGAACGCTGGCCACGGACACGGGAGCTAAGAATGCTGATGTCGTCTAGTATAAAGAAGGGTGACCCAGGGTTACGTATTTAGCACGGAATTGTGGAATTTTTACTGTAACAAAACCGGAACTTTCTCAAAATAGGAAACGTTAGATTTCTAGTCACTACAGCCCAATCTCAAATTTTCCGTAGTAAGTGCTTCTCACGACTGAGCGCGATATTATAGGCATGTTCTCATAGTTTAGCAGACAAGTTCTGTTAAAGAAAGCGTTCAGTGCTTTGCCCTGGCGCTCTGAGCAGCTGCCGTTAACTCAACACACTCGAGCTTCCTAAACAAAGCATTGATCCTGCCAGAAAAGAAGGGAAGATAAAACAACAGGAATGGTTGTACGTCGTTCCGCTTAGCACTTAGCACAGATTGTCATGCATCTAGAAGAATTCTGGAAAACTTGCGCAAAGGAATTATAACTAAGCTCCTTATCACGCTTACAATTAAGAGGAGCCTTGTCACGTCCCAGCAGCTAACCAAGTTTACAAATTCAATATAATAATATTATAGAAGATTTTATTCCACGAACACGAGTACCTCTAAGAATAAGTGCTTACAAATAGAATCAATAGTTAATGAATACATATTTCTGTGCAGATTTGAAAAACGTCAATTATTTCAACTGAACATAATTTACCTTGGCGGAAATTACATGTATATCAGGTACAAGAAACTTACTCTTACACATGGGAGTAAGGAGGGCGTTATTTACTGTGGCGTTTGCATAGTTTTTGGTACTTCGATTTTCTTCGCTACCAAGATCAATAAGGTTATTGGGCCAAAGAAAAATAATTGATAATATTATAAATTAAATTATAATAAATATAATTTACTTCTTCATATTTGTGCAATCAATTATTAAAATTGTTCAAATGTCCATCATCAAAGTGACCAAAATCATAAATTCAAAAACACTTGATAGTTAGATTGGCAAGTCAATATACATTAAAACGCTTTTCATAGCTGACAGCAGCGAAGTTGCCACTAGAAGGTCGAAATTTATAATTTTGTTCTTCAAAGTTAAAGTACTAAAAATTATTTCAACGCTACGCAATACAAGTATCCAAGTGACTTCGACCTTGACAGTTATCAGAGATTAACAGAAAATATTCAGGTCATAAAATTACACGTGAAGATAGTTGAACATCTGTAAATACTTTCCACGAGTAAATTGCTTCTGAAAGCAAATAAATGGTGTTCACCGCCTGCGCCTCAATGAAGCTCAGCTGGTGCGGTAGAACGTACTTCCCGATCTAAAGGAGAACGAGTCATTCCTTACATTCACTATTAACAAAGGCACCATCGTTTTACTAAGAGATATAATGCAATTTAAAAATCTGTCGGGCCTTGTTCAATGCCAACTTAGATAAAATATTTACCACGAAGTCTTACTACTACAAGGTTCCAGCATATTACCAACGAAAATCACCGTATTGTATTTTTATTGACGTTTTTTAGCTCAAGCGTATACAAAAAATATAAATCAAGATGAACTACTAATAAAAGTCCACGACAAATGATACGCAAATTTAGTTTGGTTTAGCGTTCCCTAGTTCATAAATCATGCATATATTTGTCATTCTTAGCGAGAGAATAGGAAAGGATTGGCGGAAAGTGGTGGAATGATTGGATCAAAATTGGATTAAATTCTACAAATGGTAAATATGAAGTTAACTGAAAAGACGCAAAAAACATTTTTTTCCATACCTTGAAACAGGAGTAAATTGAGAGTTTTATCTTCTATATAAAATGTGGGTTTTAATTGTATTCACTTAATTAGAATACATAAGATTGGTTGTTGTTATCGAGATATGGATTACGGGAATGACGGAATTTGGAATAACAGGATTCCAACATTGCAGGAACTATCAGGCCCAGGCAGCGCTGAGCTAACCTGCTAGTAGACGATAAATGAAACTCGGAAACAAGATCCTGCGCAGTATGTACGCACTGAGCAACTATCCTGAAGATATTGTTGACGCTCCGAGTATGAACGCGTTCAAGAACAGACTAGACAAGGCCATGCATGAGCATATGTTCAGTCTTAAAATGCCTCGTACCCTACAGAACATCTGATATCCAGAAGCGATTTTAAATCTACCGTCCGTAAAGCCAGTCTAGTCAAGAAAAGTACAAGAATCAGCGACAGGCCTATCCAGGCCTATTTATTTAATGCCGAAGATACTACATATACTATACTAGTATAGGAGCATGGAACTAACGTGCATAGGAGTTAAGGAACTAAGGAGCATGGAAGTTAAGGAACTAAGGAGCATGAGGAACTAAGGAGCATGGAACTAACAAGAATAGGAGCATGGACAAGATGCATATGTAATCTGCCATAAGAGAAAGTGAAACTTATTAATTTTATGCATCCCAGCCCTAGGACTATAAGATAAAGAATTTGATTAAATATGAACAAGCATTAATTAGCAAGCAGAAAAACAGTAATAATCAAGAACCTTAATAATGACTTCTTAGAGCAACTGTGTTGCCAATGGATGCAGAAAAAGTAATCAAGCAAACTTATATTGCAGCAAACAGCTTAATGAATAATTAGTGAACACCAAAATATATAGCTTGCAGAATTGAAACACACTGAACACAATAGAAAATCAGAAAACAAAGCAAAATCACAAAAATATAAACCATTTGTAATATAACATCAATTGAGCAATAAAATGAATGTATGCAATGAATAATCACTCACTTCCTCTCAAGTGGTGAGTTAGCTTAGGGTCCCATACTGGTGCAGTTATTCATTGGAATTTTGCATTAGGATTATGCTTGGCTTTGGAATTTACTTAACATTAAACATTTTACATCCTTGTCTGGACTAGAGACAAAGCAGAAGAAAGAAAAATTACATTAACAGTTACATAATGAGACAAGACAGCACAGACATTAAATAAACGAGCATGATAGCCAAAGGGTTAGGCTAAAAAGCAATACAGCTCTCCCTGCAACAATGTTGCCTTACTTTGAAGTCTGGCTAGGCCAAATGCTATTACATTGTAGTGATAAAGCAAAGTAATTAGTGATTTTTACCAACATTTTGCAGAAAACTGATGAGAAAATACTTAAAATTGGGTTATTTACTTTGGTAATTTATTTATTTTATGCTGTCTCCATAAATTGACTTCCAACATGAGTTGAAGAGATTTGCCTTTATTCCAATTGCCTTCAAAAGCAGCAGAGGCTGAAATGCAAGCTCTGTGAGAAAATATAGTTATTACTTTTTTCCGACAGATGACTGTCAGTGTAGTTGATATCCATGTGAGTGATGCATATGTTGAATCCTGCTTCATTTGCTAAGCAATTTTCTGATAATCTCCAATGTTCCATTATAATATACAATTTCCATTATATTACGCATTAACCACTATCATGGTATCCATTTTCCACATTAATTTTATAGCATTGTTGTACATATCAATTGTTTTCCCATTCGCCATATAGACCACAGATTGCCTTGTATGGAGAAGTGTAATTGATGACTCTGCTGTCCACCTTGTTTGTTCAAGCAAACACATTTGAGGGCTTGCCTTGCTGAGAGTCTTGGAACCTCCAGTTCATGATCCTAGGAAAAGTGTGAACACATATTGCTGTAAAATGCCTACACATAAAATTGAACTATAATTTTGATTTTTATTTCAAATAATTTTAATTCTAAAGAAATCCTCAGATGTATGTGAAAAAATTTAAATACCTTGTTTGCCTTTATTGCTATCATTTTAATTTTTATTATGTATTAAGTACAGGAAGAGAGTACAATCAGTACATACTGCACCTTCCTCCATTTTTTATAAATGATGAATTATATTATAATTTCATACTTACTTGCTGAAATAAAGTATTTTTCACATATTTATTTTACCTAGTTATCATCATTAGAGAAATTTATCTGTGAAAACAATGAGGAATCTATTTGCCCTTTGTACAGCCTTGACAAAAGCCGGTTGAAGTAAGTTAATTAGACATGTCTGTTCAACTTGTCATAGCATGTTAACCAGGACTAATTGACTAACCTTTGGTCTGGTTAAGCCAGTATAGCAGATAATTAGACATGACAGGTTGCATCTGATACTCATTTATACAAAAGACCTCCAGATTAAGGCCAAGTGAGCTACACACCAGTCTACTCTATAGATGTTTATGAGTTTGTGTGTTGGAAACTTTCTGCTGAACTGTATAGGGATTACATGAGCATGTATCTACAATACCTATCATGTCAAGACATTAGCAGGGTTACACTGGGTAGCTGCCCACCTGCCCACCCGGGCAGGATTTTCAACCTAAAAACCCAGGGTTTTTTTTAATGAAGCCATGGAGTAAAAGTGGGTTTTAAATGAAACTTAGGAATGCATCAAACTGATTTTTTAATTTTGAACTTCAGAGTGTAATAATACTGGATAGAAACTACCAAGGAAATATATATTAGGCTTTTTTAATAAATAGTTATCCATATAAGTATAGTGCCTACCCCTAGAAAACCCACATTGATTAGAATTCTAAAATACTGTATAATAACAAATTTTGTTGACATGTTTGCTAGGGAAATATACTTCACAGAGCTTTTTAACCATTTAATATCAGCCCTACCTAAACTATTGGTTCAAGGTCAATTTCAACATCAGTATTAATTTAATTTACAAACTGTAGTTTCTTAATGTGAAAAATAAAAAAATATAATATATAAAATTTTTTTTTATTTAATGATATTTACACACACTATTCTTAGACTATCTATAACTCAATGTTTGATATTTTTTGTGCTATTCAACACCATAAAACAAGCTCTAAAAAAAGTTAAAAACAACTAGCAATACAGTCCTGTTAATTTTCTGGCCATTACAAACAGTCTTGTGTTACACAAAGAATACAGTCCTGTGTTTTACAATACTAGAAATCTCAAGATTAGGCGCAAAGTTAGAAACTTGTGTAAAGTTCAATTCTAAGTGTTTTGAGGAAAAACTGAACATTGGGTATTGAAGAGCCTTGCACTACCTGAGTTTTGAAAAACAAAACAACAGCTAAAAACTTGTACTACTGGGTTAATTGATTCAATACATATTTTTACCATTGATTTGGAGTCTCTGACAAAGATATGTCACTTTTTAAATAATTTTACATCATGTTAATGATGCATCACAAAATTACTGTTTAAAAAATGGACAATTATTTAATTTAATGTTATGGCAAATGTAATAATAGAGGTTGATATTTTCCATCATCAAATTTTTTATAATCAACATAAATAAAAATAACTTTGAAGCTAGGTATAAATGAAATATAAGAAAAAAGTACGAATAATTATTTTTCCCGTTTTGCATAAGTTTTCACAATAAAATCATGGGCTTTTCAATAAATTCTGGATGGGTTGAGCAATTTTAAGGAGACAGGGGTTATTTGCAACCCTGTTAGCAAGGATGAGGCATGGAGGAATTACAAGTAGATGAAACATTTATTAGATGAAACATTCTATCCTAGCTGAGTCATCTTGCTCTCAACATTATTGATTTTGAACTTCTTGGGAGAGATGATTTTTGCAATTATGAATTATTGATTAGTTTCATGCGTGTAGCAGGGATTTACAATAGTAGAAGTCTCAAAGATAGGTATAAATGTACAAGTGCTAAGTCCAATTCTTCAAAAGTTACTAATATATAATATACCTTTATAACTGCTATCTAAAACTCTTACTGTTGACCTTGGTCATCCATTCTTGTTTCTGTCATGAAGTTTATGTAGGAAGCCTCAACATCCAGTTGATCTTGATTGTTGTGACTAAACTTGTTTTTACTACTAGAGAGTGGCTAGGCATTAACAATATTCAGTGTGGGATGGTTTGAATAACCCATTCTTCTATAACTCATAGACTTTTCTACTGGGCTTCACCAAGCTTAGAAGTGAATTGGCAACCTTGTATGAGGTATATTTGGTCATTAGTGCTCTAGCTATGGTGTGTGATCCAGACTAACAAGTGTGTCTAATTCAGACCACAGGTCTGCCAATAACCATTTTTTGCATCAAATTGATATTTTCATTTTGTTTTGCAAAATGTTAGTGTTTTCCCTCTTTCATTCCTTCCTGAATATGACTTCTTCAGATTATATTCGGTGATAGTTTAGNCAATCTTTGGTGAGACACAATCATGGCAATATTTGGTGAGAGACAATCATGGCAATCTTTGGTGAGAGAGAATTTTAAAACCAAAGGTTGTCGCTCACCAAAGATTGCCATGTTTTTGTCTCACCAAAGATACAAAAAATGTAACTCAGTACTCAGTGCAGTGAGTGACAGAGATCGCATTTTCTCGTCGACGAAAACATGAAGTCACGGACGGACAGACAGACGGGCAGAAGGACAGACGGACATGGCGAGCACAATAGTGCATTCTTTCATAAATGAGAAAATGTGCTAAAAAATAAAACAGCGAAAAGAAAACATGTCAAGACAACGTAATGATTATGCAAAATGATCTTACTAAAACTTTGCGCAAGCACGATTTTAGCACATGTCACTGAAAGTTCTGTCAAACGCTTATGGCTACATCGATCTGTCTGATTTTTGGTGAAGAGATGGAGAAAAACATAGGGAACAAATTCTGACCTTTCAATTTTTTTTAACTCTATTACTTTTCGAGTAACAGCCATTCAAAGTTGGGTATCGTTTTTTTGGGACACCCTGTATAATGTCCAAAACTATGTCTAAAACTGCTTATTTTTGTTGACTCCTAATTTGGCTCTTCATGCTGAATTCTATTTTTCTGTATAAGAAGTATAATAAAAGTTGTTTCTCATCATTCTGTCCTGTTATTTGATCTTAAATTTACTCCATTAAATTTTTATTTGTTCAGGAAGAAATATTGGCGAGCCTTCTACATGCTGGGGCAAATCCCAACCTGCCTGAAAGAGATCCATCTTCCCTGCCCTTATTGTGCGGTATGTCACCCTTATAATTGCTCCAGCTTTAGTTAGGAAGACATTTGAGGAGTTTTTATCAATATGTTATATACANTTCATGGTTCCAATAATAACATCTGATGAATGTTTATAACTGAATATTGTAACCACATGCATTGAAAAGTCTCCAAGCATTTACAGCTGCTCAGGCACTAACTATGGTGGTGGCTCCAGAAAAGGGGCTTCCACCATTTTTTGGAATGAATTGGTATCCGTTATGCTACTAACTGTTGGTGAAACAAATTAAACCAGTAGAGTCTTCTATGAGGCAGTTTATTATGCCATGGGAGAAGCATTACAGGCATAAATATTTTCATGCTATCAAGATTGATCTCCTTATATCGCAGATTTTGTTGCTAAGCTCATAATTAGCTCTGTTCACGCAAACGGTTCATCCATTCGTTAGTCTAGATGTAATTCATCTCATCTAATGAGGTACTTTTCTCAATCAGAGAGAGCTTTGATAGCATGTCAATCATCTTGCAAGGCGCGGTATTGACAAAGTCACTTCATTTTTGCAACATTTATTAACAATTTGCTTCTGCTTCTTTGATGGTGGTTCTGTTACTTCTGAGCCTGTGGATGCTTGACATGGTGTAGAAGCTTCCTTTTGTTCATAGTCATCTTGACAACATGACTCATCAATATATATCTGAGCAAATGATCAGGTTTGCAGGCAATCTCATCATCAAAATAATCTGAATCCATGTATGATTGTGCCTGAGTTATTTCAATTGGATGATGAATTGCAAAGAAAGCTCCAGCGCCACTTTCATCCTACACTACAATATATTGGTAAATTCTGGCAAAGATCACTTGCAAAATAAATATAGGTGAGTATATGTTATAGATATCACTATCAAACTTCATGAAAATATCTTACTGTTGACTGAATGTTAACTTATTTTGTTATAATATATGTAGAATATGAGTTAGCCCTTTTTCTCCAACATTCATGCACAAATGCTAAGTGGCAACTTCAGTTGGCACTATATTTTATTTAGCTTATTTGTCTTTAATGTCAATGTTTATTGCCATTTATGAGTTTTGTCTGATCACTAGACTCCTAATCCATCACTTAAAAGCATAGAATTATAAAATATATACTTACAAACAAGAGGAACATGGCATTTTCTGAGGGCTGGTACAGGCCTGTTCACAAACATTGTGACCGCCAGTAGTGTATAGATCAACTGACTGAAGCATGAGCAATTGAGGTGAACATTTCTTGTTCAGTAATCGTATGGAATGTATATGATGCGGTGTAGGACTACAAAACTGAAATTTACTTTATATTATGAATGAGACAACCATTTTTTTGAGGCTTTAATGGGTTTGGCCATTGTGCAAGAGAAATTTTTCAAGGCAACTACTTTCCAAGATAGATAAAAAAGAAGAAAAAGTAGTGTTTTTATTTTATCTGGAGATAAAAGATTGATTTGCTAGACACAAGTTCTGTTGATGGATATGATCATTTTTGAAAGTGCATTGGTTGTTTTTCCTTGTCCATAAATTTATTGCATATTATAACTGTTCCTAGATTTTTGATTTAAAACTTAGATTTTTGTTTGAATTAAGTGCTTTATTGTTTGGTTTGAACATGGTCATATTGTGTTTTTTTGTTTGTTTCTCATCTAGGCTTGATGTTTTGAGCAATATTTTGAATTCTTTCATCTATGCTTCCAGTTACACTCAGGAAATTAATGCAATTTTCAGTAGAGCTCAACTTCTGAGCTGCTGACTTCAAGATTTGGGTAATAGATAAACCCAAATTAATAACCTAACCTATGTTAGGTTAACAATTTTCCTAATATTTTAAGCACACTTTGCTTTGCATGTCTATTGGCTAGAATTGTTATTTCCATCATTTTCCATGTTTTTGCTCAACAATGGATATTTGAAACACCTTGACATGTTGGGAACATTCTCTATCTAATGCTATCTAATGCTTCAACAAACAACTAACTCTCTAGATCATGACCTGTTATCCTTGTGGTCATGCTAGGAACCAGTCATTTTAGATTTTAATAATCTAATTAAATAAGAATATCATCTTTACCTGAAAATAAGTATGGTAATTATTGATAGTTAATGAATGAAATGCAACTAAATTCTTCAAATATTATTCCAATATTATAATACCGTCAAACTGGGTAATAAGGGACAGGTGGGGTAAATCAGGACAGTCTTCCCACATTTTGTAGAAATGTTGTAGCAGCTAAACTAATCAAAATGTTGCAAAACTAAAAATAGTGGCATAAAGTTCAACATTTTTACTATCAATGTCGAATAAAGCAAGTTAAGAAATCATACATTTACTACCTTTGAAAAATCACTGAATAAATTATGAAAAGTGAGATTTTGAAATAGTACCTCTGCTAAGGTTTGTAGCAAAAAAATATTCACCTAATTAAAAAATTTTACTTGCATAAAAGTTGCTCATGGGTGTTGGCTTAAAGACGTGATTGACAGAGTTTGTGTATCTCATTCCAAAAAAATATGGTGGCCATTTCCGCATGACGGAGTAATAAGGGACTCGCCTAAAAATGCATTTACAGTAGAACCTCAACAAGCAAAGGCTCCATTTAACAAAAAAATTAATTATTAACATAGAATTTTGATTACATTTACCTAACTCAGCAAAAAATTTCACTTAACAAAAAATTTATGCATTATCAGTCATCACAAAATTGTGCAATCAATGTCATATATATATAATTGTACACTGGGCAACATAGAATGAAACGTAATTAACCTAAACTATGATTTATTTGTCCAAAAAGTATGATGGTTGTCACTAAAATATTCTTTTCTGTTTCAGGTATTTTTCCAATATTTATTTTTTGTTATAGTGAATTTGCTTGACCCAATTAAAATGTGCAAAATTACAAGCCATCCTGTAAGCCCACAGATACAGAGGAAATGCTATATGCCTGCTGATATGAAGCTCACAGTGGACAAGGTCATTGTCAATGCTCAATGGCATGTTCATGGATATGGCAATATCACATCAATAATATGATAATGTATTGATATGGTAATGTCATATCAATATAGGAAAAACAAATGAAAATCACAAAAAATGTCATTTATTCTAAATCTACATCATCTACAAAGGAAGAGGAGGACTTCAGAGTACTGTTAGTAATGGATGAGCACACTTTGAATGCTTCAAATGTTTTAAAATCAATGTTAAAAAATTTAACAAAAAAGACAGCTTAATGCATCAAGTTAACTCGGCAATACTGTTGATAATTGTAGCTCTTCTGGATACTTTATACTTTATCTTTCTTAATTCTGTTACTTTCCACATCTTTTTTAATCATTTGCATTATTTTACCCCATTACGAGTATAACCCTACCTCAACCATAATTTAGTTAACTTCATGTTACAAGTGTTCATAGGCATGATGGTTATGCAGTTCTCATCTTACCTGTATGATTTCACTTGCATTTGTGTGTCAAACCCACTTTCAATCTTGTTTGCTTTGTGTGTTTATTAATTATAATTGTTACATCCCTAGCTTACTGCAACTCAAGTTACTAGACTGAATTATCAGTCCCTAATTTCCTAAATGTTTGTTCATTATTCAGTTATAGCATGAATGCATGAAGTTAATCTCTAAACTTTGGCATGATAGATTACCATCAAATGGAGTAATAAGGGACAGGCAGGTTGAATCGAGACAGTCATCCCACATTTTCTAGAAATGTTGTAGCAGCTAAACTAATCAAAATATTGCAAAACTAAAAATAGTGGCGCAAAGTTTAACATATTTACTATCTATGTAGCATAAAGCAAATTAAGAAATCATACATTTACTACCTCTGAAAAATCCCTGAAGAAAGGGTGAAAAGTGAGATTTTGCAAAAGTACCTCTGCTAAGGTCTGTAGGGAAAAATATATGACGTATTACAAAATTTTACTTGCACAAAAGTTGCACACAGGTGTTGGCTTAAAAACATGATTGATGGAATTTGCATATCTCAATAAAAGAATAAAATATGTTTAAAATTACTTTTTTGAGACAACACATCTAGAGAGGCCAATGTCTCTGATGTTACACATGTAGAATGAATTTTTTATTTTCTTATATGTTTGGGAAAATATATTTTTTCAATTTTTTAATATTTAAAAAAAACACCTTTCAAAATTATTTATTCTCTCAATTGATTTATGCATTGTCTTCAACTTTACGCAAGTGTGCTTGTTTTCAGATCGATTGGACAGGTAGAAGTGTGTTTAATATGGATTATAAGATTTGTAGCATACAAAATTATTTTTACATTTTTTTAATAAGGAATTTTTTTATTGACAAAATTATTTATTCTGTCAATTGATTTATGCATTGTCTCCAACTTTACACAAGTGTGTAAAATTTTAGATAGATTGGACAGGTGAAGTGTGTTAAGGGGGAGGTATCCCTAAAATTTTCGGATTTGGCATTTTTCGGTTTTTAGTATCATCTTAAAGCTGACATTCTGCCCTATCCAACAATGCCACTGCGATCCCTGTACGTGAATTTATACGTACATGACGGCTCTTTAAGGGGGGTGGGTGGGGGAGCTCCTTCACTAATTATATACAAGGTAATTAGCTGCTGAGCATTTTAAATATAGTGTCTGATTGAGTAGCGCTTTAGTTACTCATTTAGTCTCATCTTAAAGCTGACATTCTAAGCTATCCCACGATACCACTGCGATCCCTGTACGTGAATTTATATGTACACAGCTGCTCCTTAAAGGAGGGCGGGGGGGGAGTTCCTTCAGTTATTAGATGGGAGAAAATTCGCTGGCCAACACTAGATATATGGCTGTTTCTGGCATCAAGGCTCAGTCACCCTCCTCGCTTCGTACGGAGAGGTGTACTGGAAGTCGCTGCTACCATCCTTGAGTGGAAGGAAGATACAGAAGCCTGTAGTTTGGTATCCATGCTACATTGAGTGCCTATTTCGAGGCACGTGGGACTTTGTCGTGCTGTCCTGAAAAGTTTAACTTATTGTCACGGAAAACCTATCTCCTCCCAGAGTTTTTAAGCTACAGCGATGAGACATATACTATTCGATTCGTAATGACCATACCTATCGAGTAACGAAGCCCTTTTTTTAGATTTGTGCATAGTTTGGATTCAAAATGGGGGGAAAGGGGGAAAATCTGAAGAAAATGAGAAAAAATGAAAAAATGTGTGTAAAAAAACTGAGGCAAAAATAAAAAAATCGGGCTTCGTTACTCGATTGGTATGGTCTTTACGCATTGAATGATATGCGTCTCTATGTTGTAGCTTGAAAACCCTAAGAGGAGATTGATTTTTACAGTACCCCCTTTTTTGTCCGTTTTCTACGAATTTCACGTTTTCTATAAATTTTTCCGAAAAAATCATAAGAACAAAATGTGATTCTTTTGCGGTTTTACATATATGTGTGAAGTTTCAGAAAGATCCGTCTGTAAACAAAAAAGTTTTTCCGGAGGGGATACCTTCCTCTTAAATATTGATTATAGTAGTATAGTATCTTCGGCATTAAATAAATAGGCCTGNACATGGCTTACACTCCTGTCACATGTGCCTTCATTTAGGAGTTGAATATTTAATAGAACACTTCTCCTTTGTGTTGAATATGATTTTGGTCAGCAGGTATCAAGTATGTGTGCCTCATGTTAGTCTTGTATTGCTTGCATGTCTGTGCTGTGCTTTGCTTTGTGTGCTTTTGGCCAGTGGCAATTACCCAAGAGCCCTAAAGAGTTCAGAACTCCATTAATAGGAGTGATGGTAGCTTATCTTACTTGAACTAATTGTCTAACTTCCTTGCGTCTTCCTTGTGAATATGTGCAGAGAAAAATGAAGCTGAAAGATAGAACATGAATTATATTAACTTGATTAACCATAGATAAGTGAGGGTTTAACAAGTGATCAACTTGTGACTTCATTTCCAACCTAGCATAAATAATCATAATTGATTGGCAGAATGTCAACGAACTTTGAAAATTTTGATGTGCGGGACTGCATGATCATAACCAAAGCCGTGAAGTCAAGAAATGCTGAGAATGTGGAGGTAAGTAAAAATTTGTTTAACCATTTTCAGTGTTTCTAGAGAATAGTATGTATCTTGTATTTCTAGAGAATAGTTTTTTAAATCAAATTTTATGGAATAGAAATTTTTAAAATGAAAGTAGCCTTTTGAGTGGAAAATAGCTACTTATACTACTGATTGAAAATTATTTTTAATTGATATAAAATGCTTTTATACAATTTAAATGGCCAAAAGAGTTCCACAAGGAAATTAAAACTTCTGAAACAAATAAAACTATGAATATTGATTGTATGACCATATTTATGAGTAAAATTTAGAAGTAGGGATTATGGTCAAAATGTTCAATATTAATCAGTTGTATCACTAGCTTGATCCATGAATGTTATCTTATCAAAGAAAAGTTTAGTTTAAGATATTTCAATTTCATATATGTGAACCGGTACCTTTTCAATATTACCCATTTCAAATTTCTCTGAGAATTCTGCCAAAATTGTTCAGTAGGACCTTTTAGGTTAAAATATTTGCAACTTTCAAGCTTTTGAGCATGCCATCTCAACCTTAAATTGCACATTTGTGTAGTTTTAGGTCTGATCACAATTAACTGATTGTGCCATAAAGTTAAGTATTGCTGTTCACTGTTGATTGGTAACTGAGGTGTAATTTTAGAAATGAAGGACCACATAGCTATGCAAGATGCCCCATTGCCTGCAGCACACTGTAGAGAGACAAGAACAACAGAGCAGTGGAGGAAGCTCAAAAATTCTAATTGCCGCTGATGTAACATGAGATTTGTTTTTGATTAGAATAAAATTTTGCTTTCGCTAAATTAGTTTTGCTGCTACATAATTTCTACAAAATGTAGGACGACTGTCCCGATTTACTCTGCCGTCCCATATTACACTTTTTTTGACCGTAACAGGTCATGATCTTGTTTGTTAGTTGTTCGTTGAACCTTACAATATTATTGAGAGAATGTTACCAACATGCCAAGGTATGTAAAATATCAGTTGTTTGAGCAAGAACATTGAAATAACAATTCTAGCCAATTACAGATCATCAATGTCAGTCAATCATCAAACCCTGATGTCAGAAGCTCAGAAGCTGAACTCTATCATGAAACTGGCATTAATTCTTTAAGTGAAACTACATACAGAAAATGAAGCAATTGCAAGTTACTACTTAAGGGGGGGGTAGAGGTGGCGAAGAGTGGCCAGAAACAGGGGAAATGGTAGACAGTAGGAGACGAAAAGGCGCATTGCGCGTGATTTTGTCGTTAATAGGGGGTTGGGGCTTGTTTAGAGATTGGGGGAAGGAGTTGGGAACCCGTCGAGGCTTTGGATGGTTCCAGAAGGTGGGTGATGGGAGGGTGGGTATATACATGCGTTCTCGCTTCTGTTATGTTTTTTAAATTTTATATTTTTTGGCATTTTCTTACTGGATATGATGAATAATGATGGTATTGGGTAATGCTGGGCTAGTTCAGTCGTCCCGCTTTGAACACTTGACTTCATATGCCGTTATGCACTCTGGCATTCTTACCTATGAAAAGGAATGTGAACTAAGTGTGAAGTTTAGCAAAGCTGGCCTCCGGCATGCACCCCGCCTGACACAGTATGGCCCAGCATCGTCTGCCAATACGCGAAAAAATTTTACACCACCCGGAGGGAGCGCGCCGGAGCTTAGCAGTGATAATGATGCCCGCCACCGACCCGTCCGTATTTGTCCCATGTGTATAACCAGCCTACGGTTGAACAGCCACTCGTCGAAGGACGATAAATTTTGGAACTGAACTATGCTATCTGAAACCTAACCCCAGGTGCTGTGAGCTATAAGTGACCGTCTGATGGTGCACGGCAGGATTCATGCAGGTCCACTGGCGAGATGGGCTGATTGAACGCAGTCTGTTGTCAACTGTTACAGTTCGAGCCAAATTAAGGGTATGAAGTGATGGTTCGATGTAACGCTCAGTGGTTGACGAAAATTACACTCTGGAAAATTCGCTTCAGAATATGGTGGTGTAAAGCTCTTGATATTTGAAACAATATGACGGCAGGATTAATACGCGGCTGATCGGTGGCCTTACGGAAATATGCTAGGCTTTCTATTCAGGGCTGATTGGTGCACAAAATTGGTGATGCACGGCTGCGCTCCCGTTAGTCACTATAGACAGAAACATGATTATTCAATAGAGATTCAGGCATATTAATTTGCCAACTTTTATACGAAATATAGTCGAAACGATTATCAAAACTATTCAAAGATATTCCCAAGCTTCTTTCGTTGCAATTTGTTGGAACATTCTGGTTTGCGAATCATCTATATAGGCACGGCAAATCCCGATTCTGGTTCGGTGAATTTCATTAGGAAATCAGGGCTCGCAAGTCGCACATACAGTAACTTGGAGTCAGCCAAGACTGCACACATCCTACCAGCTTGGCGTCCGCATAGAAACTAAACTAACTACTTTGACCGTACTGCACAACACACTGGTGTACTGATAAGGTGCTTATGCGCGGATAGTAGTAGCGATAATATTAGCTGCATGAACGTCCCACGCTCAGTTCTGTCGGCTGAAAGCTTATACACGAGGAAAGTATTTTCACTTCCGCAAGTGCCAGGGCGTTGCTAGAAACCTTCGAGTAAGGTCTGCGCACGGTGGAGTATAGGGTATGGAGCGTGACGGTAGGAGCTAGTTTGATGAGGCATTTTATAAAGCAGTTGGTAGCATTGTTACAACTCTAGCCAAGAAGGTGAAAAAAACACCGTTTTTCGTCTAAGTTTCAAAACACTACTCTCTCAACGAGTTTTCGCCTAATTATTCATCGTGACGTACATTCCACAGTAGCTCGTACTTCTGTAATGTCTATAAGAACAGTTCAATAACATCTGAATACCTCTTAACGTTCTTAGAACCATCGTCGTTGGGACAAGACATAGTTCATAACATTAAGAGAACTTGTCCTAAAGAGAGTAAAGACCGGCTAACACCACATAGTACTGCTGCTGGAGGTCGACTGGTCACTGCACTGTGCCCAGTGCCCACTGGTGTTCCTCTACACAGTTTGCCAAATTTTGTAGTGACTTGCAAACTAAAACCTGGTGTTTTTAAGCAAAAATGCACTAATATTCAAGTTTTTGGGTAAAAATATAATTTACCTACATCTTATAGTTTTTTTTCGCTTAAACTAATTTTTTCCGCTTAATGCATCAAAATACGCTAGATATAGCGAGAAAAGAGCTGAATTGCCAACACTGCTTCAGACGTACTTGCATCAGCTAATTGAATCTGAAGAATAAATCAGCACAATATTTCACGTGTGAAAACAGGCAGCAAATTTTCGTTGCTAATACTAGCCCCGTGTATGAGCACCTATACTCAAGCGTTGCCGAGCCAACAACAAACAGCGCAAGCCAAGGCTCGGTTCGCCTTTATTTTGCAGAGCTCGGCATTCTTTTGCGTAGGCGCCATACACTGGCGGATTTTGTAGGCTAGAAGGTGAGCCTATTTTATTAGTAGTTGGACTCGAGAGTCAGACTCTATAAGTAAAGTGTTTAGGCCCTTTACGCTTCCCTGCCCTCTGCGACCCTGGTGCTGGGCAACCTGCTTGCCAGCGACTGGTGAACGACAAAGAAGAAGGCCACACATCGTCCAGATCGTATTGGAAATAATGAGTGGTTTGAATGCTCCTATAAACCTTATGAAGTATAAGATTGAAAGTGAGATAATAGTTTTACGGACATGCGCGGTAGATAGGATTACATTTGTTATCCTCACGTCCTGCACTTATAATGCGCATGAAAGTTAGGCGCTCTTCTAAAAGTAACCTCCACTCATTTAGGCCACAGTTATGTTGTATCCAACTTCCAGTCAGTGTTGTGATCTCTGTTAATGACTTTCAAGCTAAAATCTGTAATTTTTAAGTAAAAATACGCTAAATATTCCAATTTTGTAAATAAAAGTTCAGTTGAACTACATTTTACTAGCGGGAAAATAGCTGAATTAGCAACACTGCTTCCAGCAGCAGGAAACCACGACCTTTGAGAGAAAAAAATATAACTCAGTACTCACTGCAGTGAGTGACAGAAAGCGCATTTTCTCGTCGACGAAAACATGACGTCACGGACGGTCAGACGGCCGGACGGACAGACGGACATGGCGAGCACAATAGTGCATTTTTTTCATAAATGAGAAAATGCGCTAAAAAGGGTGAAGTGATGAGGATTGCCATGGTCCATCGCTTTCCCACTCTGACCACAGTTTCGAAATTTCGCTGACTTGCCTTGCGATGGCTTTTAACTTATTACTCAGACTCTGCACTTCGGATCGCTGTTATAATAGGCCCAGCCGGTTTTTATCAATTTCCGTAAGTAGGAGATTCTGCCTATAGTTTTCTCCACTTCAAAGCTTAATGCTCTGCCTAGCTAGAGCTTAACGAAGGTAGATGGCTTCTTCAGATTAGAATGCTGTCCAAGCACTGGCTTCTCCTCAACCGAAATTGTTTAAAGCGGCTCGACATTTTTATCAGAATCCAACTTTATTCTCGACGATATAGCTCCTCAATCGTTGTTTCGAAATCTCATCTTGAAGACGACTGATGTACGAGTTCGAGTATCTTGACTACGATCGCGTATCACAAACTTAACTTTGAAAACTAAAACTTCGTCTAAAATTTTTGGCATGCTCAATGTAATATTGGTATGATCAGGAAGAATTTATTCTGTGATGCCAATTTTTTTGAATATCAGAGACTATTCATTCTTTCCTCATTTTATTTGGCAAATTAAACTTTTTGTAGAATTTCAGACCTCGTGATCGATCAGTAGATCACCAGACTCGCACTGTGCAGACTGACCACTCGTTTTACTCAACTCTAACCTTTGGCAGCTAATTTGCGGTTCAGGAGTCCTGAACCTGGGACGAATTCTTTTAATGCTCTTGCTTACTTTGTCCGTGTTTTCGAGTGCATTATGCACCGATGAAGACGATCGGCACGAGTGCGCTGGCTTTCCTTGCCTTCTAGGATCGGTAGAATGCCAAACGATCGTCGCACTGGGAGCGCAGCCGTGCACCACCAATTTTGTGCACAAATAAGCCCTGAATCGAACGCCTTGGATATCTCCTGACCTACACCAATCAGCCGTACACCACTCGGCTTTGTCCTCTTCCGGCCTTGGCCACCACCTGCCGTGCACCACCAGGCCGCGGATCGAATATGACTTCCAGGCATCGTTAAATTACGTAATTTTACGTTCACCGCATCTGTGGTTAGGTTTCAGATAGCATAGTTCTGTTCCAAAATTTATCGTCCTTCGATAAGTGGCCGTTCGACCGAGGGCTGGTTCGACCCACGGCCTAGATACGGACGGCTT
>NW_025943101.1:0-583 GCF_000764305.2 Hyalella azteca | reverse complement strand
CTGAGAGGACTGGTTGTATTTATGCGAAACCAAGCGTGGATATTTCAAACTGAAACATTTGTTGAATGAAATTAAAATTTAAATTGAATGAAATTTGAAACAGCGAACTGGTGTTGTGTAGCTTCCAGCTTGTGAACTTAATTGTATATCACGTTTGGCTTTTGAAAAAAAAATTACCCCACCCATCAGGAAAAATATTGCAGGTTTTTTGGGAAATGTAAGCGTAGTAGCTGTATGGTACATCCTGCCGTATATCTGTGTGGGATTGTATAGTACTCATCCTCTCATGCAAACGCGTACATACATTTGTATTTACAACGTAACAACACACGCACAAACGCCAGTAATCAATACATTTGCATACAAACACACACAAAGAAACACGAACACTGCTACACACAAACACATACACGCACACACACACAAACACAAACACAGCAAACAATCATCTAATAAAGCAAGCACACACACAAACGCGCATACAGCCATACACATATTTGCATGCACGCAAAAACACACACAAACACACACACCACACATAACTTACATGTCCAATACAACACGCACACAGCCACACACCTTT
>NW_025943100.1:0-1087 GCF_000764305.2 Hyalella azteca | reverse complement strand
AAAATGTCCAGCACCGGGCCGCATGCCTCCTCCGCATACATAAGTTGGGTTCATCAATATTTACAACTATATCAAATGTTGCCTGAGTTGCATTGCTTCCAAATGTCGACGCTTGTGGTGACGCTTCGGAGCTATTGTATCCATTTAAAATTCAAATCCCATGTTATTTGTAGTGCCTTGTGTATTGTATCTTGATCTTGACCACTTGCTAAATTCAATTGTGCTACGTGGGAAGATTGCCACTGTTGTTTTCGTTCGAATTTCAATTAGTTTTGTTGCTTAAAATTCGTTAGCAATGAAGGTCGAGTTTATCTAATGTTTGACCGGAATGTAAAGCGAGACAAAAGCTGCTTTACAATTATTAGTTCCTAATTAATGGAAAAGAAGGCGTCAGATAATGATCGTACATTATTCCGAGAGCTGGCTAATCAGACTAAGGAATATAACAACCCTGTTTCAAATGGTAAGCCTGGGGTCGAAATAGGAGCCTGAACCCAAACGATTAAAGTTATTGTTGTTTTAGAATCGTTAGCGTCGTGTAGTTCTTTTATGTGCGGCTGCGAAAAAAAACTAATCCTCTACGCAGAGGTGGGCAGTAGCGCGTTACATGTAGCGGTAACGGCGCTTTGCCCTGACCTACGAATTAACAGTGAAAACGTCCGAGGAAATGCAAGGACTGCATGTGGTGAAAAGTACTGGAAGCGACGTTATTGATGCAGTGTCTTCAGGCAAGATAACCTCAGCTAAGTCAAAAAATCGTGATGTGACTCGGAAACGCTGGCTTAGCGACCCGGAATCAAAGCAACTGAAGCCATATTTTCGGTGCAATGGACGAAACCACACAGCGGCAACATGCCGATTCAAGAATTATAAATGTAATTCTTGTGGCAAGACTGGGCACCTATGTAAGGCCTGCCGGTACAAGGTCCAGGCAGTAGATGCAAAGGAAGAATCGTCGCACGTGGAGCTGTACCACATTAGTGTGGGGTGCTCACCATACGTCGTCAACGTGCAACTGAACGGCAAGCATGTGGAAATGCAGGTGGATACCGGCGCAGGAGTCAGCATCATATCCAGCAAGTACAAC
>NW_025943099.1:0-519 GCF_000764305.2 Hyalella azteca | reverse complement strand
AGGTTTCTATCTTTAAAATTGTGGGATTATCTTAAAATAGGGTCGTTTTTCTTCCGGGGAAAAGATACCAAATGGGTTCATTTTAGGTTCGTTTTCTAGGGACCTGTCGGGTTCTTAGGGTCGAAAGCTGTCAAACCTGTCAGATTTTAGGTTCGAAAAGTTAGTTTCCGGGGGAAAAAAAACACTATAGGGTCGAAAGCTGTCGAAAGCTGTCAGAAAGCTGTCAGGGTCGCGCTCGCGGGAAAATATACCAGAACAGTACGAGAGTTTACTGGTATCGTAAAAATTTAGTGCGAATAACGTTCACGTGGCATTGAATGCGCAGTTGAATAAATATACGATTTCCCAACTGAGCTTAAGCATGTAGGTATGAGTGCAAATTTTAAGGAGTATTTTATTTAGAATGAAAAAAGAATCATTCTTTTGTAAAGACACGAGGCTTCCGTGAACTGCCGTTATACGAAAGCTCTCCATTTTATGCTTGAACTGAATAACTTTTCCAGCTTCTCAAAGGCGGGG
>NW_025943098.1:0-3632 GCF_000764305.2 Hyalella azteca | reverse complement strand
CGTGTCGCCGTTTTTATTCTAATTGATCACTAGAATTCCGTAAAACATCTGATAAAAACGGCGAAACAGTTTATTTTCACGGGGCGGCCGGCCACTAGAACGCCAGTGGGACCGTTTTTTCGTAGTTTTTTCTAACAGTGTATCTGAAACACTAGTTACATCAAGCGGTTCTCACCCCCTCGAATTGAATGTTTTGAGGCCTAATGGATTAATTTGGTTTGGATTCATATTATTAACTTTGAAGCGATTTTTTAAGTAAATAAAAAATATATATAAATTATAACCTGTTCCATTTTCCATTTGGTTAACCAGATTCACTGCTTTGAATCCCATACGATGTCCTTATTATAATTATCGAACAATTTGATTCTTATTCATATTAAGTTTTGAAGTTCAGTTCTTAGTTTCGTCAGAACACAGTTGCATTTCTGTTATGTATAGTATTGCTCTTTATTCTTTATTTAAGCATTCACTTTACAACAAGCTTTAAACTTTCACTTTACAGATCCAGCAAATATCAATATGAGTTACTCGCCGAAATTTCAGTTTAGAATAGTATTGTGATGCATTTATTATATGTATTCTATTGATCGTTGTTGTAAAGATCATCCGAAAAGTCTGCTACTGAGCNGCATTTTTCTTTGTGCTCGCTGTCCATCCCTCACAATTAGTTGGGTTTTTGGCCTCGCTGTGCACTATCAAACTGCTGCTTCTCCTCGCCTTTAGAAGAACACAGCTTGAATATTTATCGCTTTTTTGAGCGCAGCGTCCGGAAACCGGGTAATTTTCCTGTTTTTTATTCGTTACTTTCTTTCCTGAGCGCAGCGTCGGGAAACCGGGTAATTTCCCTGTTTTTTTTTTATTCGTAACTTTCTTTTCTGGGAACAGTGTCTGGAAACTGGGTAATTTCCCTGTTTTTTTTTTTATTCGTAACTTTCTTTCCTGAGCACAGTGTCGGGAAACTGGGTAATTTCCCTGATTTTTTATTATTCTTAAATTTCTTTCCTGAGCACAGTGTCGGGAAACCAGGTAATTTCCCTCGTTTCTTTTTCGTAGCTTTCTTTCCTGAGCACGGTTTCGGGTAACCGGGTAATTTTCCTGTTTTTTATTCGTAATTTTCTTTCCTGAGCACAGTGTCGGGAAACCAGGTAATTTCCCTCGCTTTTTATTCGTAACTTTCTTTTCTGGGCACAGTGTCTGGAAACCGGGTAATTTCCCTGTTTTTTTTTGCGTAATTTCCTTTCCTGAGCACAGTGTCGGGAAACCGGGTAATTTCCCTGATTTTTTTATTATTCTTAACTTTCTTTCCTGGGCACAGTGTGGGGAAATCGGGTAATTTTCCTCGTTTCTTTATTCGTAACTTTCTTTTCTTCATGAATTTGCCCGCCTTTATCATCCTTCCTGTTTTATCTTTCCGTTTAGCTTTTTTGGACTTGACTAACATTGCTGCATGGGTGCCGCGGTATTGTGAATAGTGCAATAGTGGGGTTGAGGGATATAGCGCACGGCCATACGAAAATGTGTTAAGTATTATTTGTATGTTGCCATGGCGTAGATATACTAAAGATCTGACCTTCCGCAAAATTTCGATTGTGAAAAGGAACAGTGATAAGTTCTATTCGTTTATCTTTTGAAAAACGCTTGATATATTTATTGTAAATGTTTACACCTGCAGTATTTACGCAGAGCTGCTGTCGTCGACCTTAAAATCATTTTATTGTACGTTTATCAAATGCTTGAATTAATCTGCTGCGTATTACTTTCATGCCACACTTAGAGAAATTAGTGAGACTCTAAATTAGTGAGACTCTGTACCATTAGCGATGCCTTATTTACCCTCGTGTGGGTTACCCTGACCCATGCAGAGTATCTAGAATCAATGGAAAAAAGTCATCTACATTCTAGGACCATATAAAACACATAGCACAGTATGCTAAAAGATTATCATTTAGAATGCCTGCTAATTAGGAGTCCGTTCAACTGTGATTAACCCAATTCCGCTAATATCTATTGATATTGACCTAATTCAGCTATCATCTATTGTTATTAACCTATTTAAGTACATATTAGATTACAGCTCACGTTCAACACCTCGCCTCAGGTCATCTTGCTGAGCAGAGCTGCTGGCATTAGCGTAGCTCATCAGTTACCGCGAGTTTAATTAGATCTCAGCCGCGTGACCTGAGCGATCGTGGTGATATCGAGCCATAATTAAGCTACGTTGCTGTACGCTTAATGTGACGCCTGACGCAGTTAACCGGTATAGCTTATTTCCGATGACCGTCAACTGTTCCATTACGACCAGTTTAATGGTGAAGCCATCTATAGGGACTGCCTCCATCGTACCTCTGCGTAATTTTCCGTTTACAAATTTCGTACCGTGAATTCGATTTCAAGGAAATTATAATATTGAAATTTAAGATTGAGACTTTAGCTCCTCGTTCAACATTATATAATTTAAAAAAAAATTTCTACTTTTAAGCTCTACTCGCAATATTCCCTCTGCGATTCATACATACTTTTTAATGCTGCCAAGCAAAAGACTTAAGAGTGAGTGATTCTTCTAAGTATCGACGCAGCTATCATTTGTATTTGGTGCAACGTTGGTATATCATGACATTAATTTGGCCAGAAGTCATGACTAAGATAAAGATCAATCGGCAGCTTTGTTTTGGTCTGGCTTTATTGGTGGCTGTCACGGCGAAATTTGTCCTGCATATCTTGTTATATAATTAGCCATAAACCTCAGCCTGGGGCTATAGAACTTATTTTGACGCATTTGTTTTCCTAGTGATGAATCTTCTATATATTGTCGGGTTCCCGTTCCGAATATGACAGGCTAAACGTAATCCTATTCAATACTTATTTCGAGAATACTCACTCAATTTCTAGTTACCTGTTTGTTATTATTAACAAAATTTCCTGCATTTTCACTGCGTGATATTATGCCACATTTATAAGAAAAAATGCGGAATGAATGACTTATTCATATGTGCCGATGAATTCTTCTCGTTCACCGACTTTTTTCTTCATGATTCGAAGAATGTTAGCGCAGGACTTAAACTTCATGTTGAATTTTCTACTAAATTCTCAAGCCTGAAAATACAAATCCAACGCAAATAAGCATAATTTTCACCATCACTAACTATTTGAACGAAGAGCTATCTTGAAATAAATTGAATCAGATGTCAATGCGATACAAGAGCAGTTGTTTCACTCACTGCAATGTTGGCCTGCTTTGTTGCATTATTTTTCATGTGTTTTATTGTGTGCCCAGCTACCGCCGCGGGACTGATTTGGAAAGCTCTTTGTTGCTTTCTCGTGATTGCACGGACACCAGAGTGGCGGGTTGAAACCTGATCCTTTGATGGCTACAGCTGCTTTTACTCACTTTTTGAACTCACTGCAGGCTGCTTCTATGTACTCACTATTTACTGTAGTGAGTAAAAGAAGCTACTCATATTTTACTTCTTTCACACCCTTACTACCGGTACTCAAGCGTATAGACTCAAGTCGACTATAGACCTTTATTTACAAAATTCAGCTGTGTGTCTTTGATTCATCCATTCCAGTGTACTAGTTAACTGGTTATTCATCCTTTCCTTTGTGTTGGTTGGCTGGTTATTCGTCCT
>NW_025943097.1:0-5868 GCF_000764305.2 Hyalella azteca | reverse complement strand
AAAAATGATGCATTGAGAGACCTGTGGTTCCAGCAGGATGGGGCTAAAGCCCACACAGCCCAAATGTCACTCAATGTTTTGAAACTCATGTTTCCCGGACATCTGGTGTTGTTGCCGGGTCTAAAATGTCTCGCTCCGCAGGTGAGATAAACCTGTTATCTGCTTCTAACTAACTGGCAACTCTGAATGAAGGAAAATGAAAGACTGGTTCTAATGCAAAATGAATTAAAATATGGGACAGTAAATAAACACACAAATTAATAAAATTGCAAATGAAATGGTTGTTTTAATTTGAAATGTGTAATGAAAATATGCTAGTGAATTGGATGTAAGGATTGAATTAATTTAGAATGTGTAATGAAAATGCACTGGTTAATTGAATGAAAGGAGCATGGACAGGTGGAGATGAGCAGATGTAACTGCAAACAAAAAGAACAGAATAAAAATGCAAATCATGAATGACTGATAACCTGATGGGAGGTAGAATGTAAACAAAGCAAGAACCATTAATCTCCATAAAACTAGTAGCAGCTCATCTCCATATTGTGAATTTATTTTTAAAACTAATGAGTACTCACACAAGGATTGAATTGAAAGGAATCACAAGTGGACAGATAAATAAAGGAACACTGAAAGATGAATTGTAAACATAACTTACTGGAATCAATTATAACCATAATGCAATATAATAACTTCTCCAAACTAAACCATATCAGTCAGAGATGAATACAAACAAAGTAAAAGCAAGGACAAAACTTAACCAAAATTATCAATGAATAAATGATATCAATTTCTATGCCACTCACCAGTGCAACTGAGTGCCCAGGCTGAGATACTGAATAGGAATCCAAATACTTAAGAGTGATAATTCAAGTTTGCAAATGATACTTTGGTCATCTACACTGAAAAAGATAAACATATTGAATTTAATTTAAATTGAGTTGGATAGAGAACTAAAGAAATATGATAATTAGTGAAGGAAGACATGAAGGTTGGGCTACACAGTAGCCTAATTCAACCTCTGGTAACAGTGTCTCTGAGGGGTGATTTGCAGTGGCCTGCGAGGTCACCTGATTTGAGCATTTGCGATTTCTTTCTTTGGGGACATCTAAAAGAAAGGGTGTTCAGAAGTCGCCCTCACACCCTACCACAGCTAAAGGGACGGATTATTGCAGAGGTTATGGTCATACCTTGCTATATGTGTGAACGTGCTGTAGGAAACTTCCGAGAACAACTCCAACAGTGTGTTGCAGCTAACAGACACCATCTTCCTGATATTGTTTTCAAAATATAAGTATTTTAAAAGGTATGTTATGCTAATCTTAAGGAAAATAAACTTTCTTCTTTATGTACCTCCATTACTCTTTTATTTCACCTCAAAACTGTTCAATCAGTTCTGCCCGACCCTGTATAACCTAGCTAACACATTTAAATTGTATATTGTAATCAATATATAACAAATAGTCAAATAGTTAGACTACTTATGGGGATCGACCTGGCTAAAATCGATCAATTTTGGCTTTTCCGGTTTTTCTACTCATCTTAAAGCTGGAATTCTGCTCTTTCAAATGGTACCACTGCCATCTCTCTACGTGAATATTTACGTTCATGACGGCTCTTTAAACGGAGGCGGGTGGGAGAGTTCTTCAAGAAATTAGATACAAAGTAAATAAATGCTGAAATCTTTGAATATAGTTTCTACCTGAGTTGTGCTGCAGTTACTTGCTTAGTTTCATCCTAAAGCTGACATTCTTAGCTTTAAAATGATACTACTGCGATGTATGTAGGCCAAAATTGACGCACATGGCCACCCTTTAAGGGGGGGCGGGGGGTGGGGTTCCTTAACATTATAGCCCTGCTAAAATTACGGCACCATGACTACATAAATAGCAGTATCTGGCAACTGGCTTCAGTCACCCTCCTAACTTTGTACGGAGAGGTGCGCTACAAGTTGCTGCTGGCTTCCTTGAGTGGACTAAGCTTCAGAAGCCAGCAGTTTGGAAGCCTTGCTACATTGAGTGCCTATTTCGAGGCGCGCGGGACTTTGTCGCGCTCTCCTCAACATTCACACTTATTGTCACGGAAAACCTATCTCCTGCTAGAGTTTTTAAGCTACAGCAATGAGACATATACCGTTCGATTCGTAAAGACCAGGTTTATCGACTCCATCATTCCTTTTTTTGAATTTCGGTCTGGTTCGTTTTTTATATGGGGAAGAAGGGGGCGGGAGGGGTGAAAAATGTAAAAATGTGTAAAAATGGGAAAAAACGTCATAAAAAAAACTAGGTGGAAAATGAAAAAAAGGAATGATAGAGTCGATAGATATGGTCTTTACGAATTGAATGATACGTGTTTTGATGTTGTAGGATGATATTTGTGGAAGGAGATAGATTTTCTGAAGTACTCTGAAGTACCCCTTTTTAGCCGTTTTCTATGAATTTCACGTTTTCTATCAATTTTTTGAAAAATTCATAAGAGCAAAATGTTTTTATTTTCACATTTTACGTATGTATGTGAAGTTTCATGACAATCGGATAATAACTGTAGAAGTTTTCAAAATGCCAGGTCGATCCCCTTAAAGCCTTATAAAAATTAGCTAAGCTGCTAGCTACGTACAATGTATTGCACACTTGATGCCTCTGTACCAAAAACATTCAATTTATTGGAACCTAATACACACTAAAGGCAATAAGTTTATATACCAATTTGTCATTCATTGTACATTTATACTAAACCATGAATAACAATACCTCAATATAAATTAAAGACTGCCACTCAATATTTTTAAATATATGAAAAAATAAAAAAAATCGAAAAAATAAAAAAATCATGATTTTTTTATAAAAAAATCAAGTGATTTAATCACATGATTTAATCATTTTGATTTGATCATTGCCAACCCTGATGCCCAATGATCGATTCTAACGTTCACGCTTTACAAGCGATGCGGCATGATTGACATGGATGCACGCATTTTACGATTGATGTGGCCGACAAACTTGCTTCGCGAACGATGCAGCATGATTGACATGGATGCACGCATTTTACGATTGATGTGGCCAACGCACTCGCTTCGCGAACGATGCAGCATGATTGACTTGGATGCACGCATTTTACTATCTATATGGCTGATGCCCATGATCGATTCCGACGTTCACGATTCGCAAACGATGCGGCATGATTGACATGGATGTGTAACATGTTGCTTTTCTATGCAACTGTTATATGAATGGTAATTAAGTATGACCTGAGGGTGGTTCTTCTGTAGCGATATCCGAGGATATAGAGGAACAGGCCAAACAGCGTAAACGATTATATAATATACTTGTAGGATTATAGTTTGGCTTACAGTTTAGGATAATCTAAGTGAATAAGTTGGAGCTTTAACAATGATGTCTTCGGCGTCCAGTTGAAGTAAATAAATGAATAAGTCTAGAGTGTATCGGCAGGGCGTTCTCCACTCTGACATTGAGCTAGCGTTACTGTCCTGTTTGACATGGACAGGAGCAATGGGTTATACCGTAGTGGTCATCGCCCAAGACTGAAGTTAATCGCTTGAGACAGAGCTTTTATAGCTTCGCTATACGACGTCACCAAGGGCGTGACTTAATAAACAGGGAAGGCAAATACAAGGGAATGTTTATGAACATATCGAAGTGAAGGAGATTATCTTTCAACAAGGAAGATATTAATGAGGAAATATCCAGGAACAAATGGTATAAATATTGTTACCTTACAGATGCACTCATTTTACGATAGATGTGGCCGACGCTTTTGCTTCACAAATGATGCGACATGATTGACATGGATGCACGCATTTTACGATTGATGTGGCCGACGCACTTGCTTCGCGAACGATGCAGCATGATTGACATGGATGCACACATTTTACGATCTATATGGCTGATGCCCATGATCGATTCCGACGTTCACGATTTGCAAACGATGCGGCATGATTGACATTAGACCGTATAGGCCTGTCGCCGATTCTTAACATCGCAGAACATTCACAGCATCTTGTGGTCTCGAACTCGCAACTCACTGCTACAATTCTGCTGTGCTAAACTGCCCGACCTCCTAGCCGATTCTGACCAGAGACTGGCGGACAGAGCTGGGATAGAACCCGCGCCAATCCTGGTACTCAGAACTTTAATCACTGGGCCACCCTGCCATAATCATGCTGCATCGTTCACGAAGCATGAGCATTGGAATCAATCATTGGGCATTGGTCACATCGGGAAGCCTGCCGAAGACCACCACTGCCCTGGATGTAATGGACTATCATGACTCCTGCCCTTCGGAACGTGGCCTTCAACACTTCTGGAAAATCATATAGGCAGCCGAAAGCCACCAGACAGAACGAATCAATTGAATTAGACCAATCAGCTCTCAGGAGAAACAGCCGGCGATCGAATGGCCTAGCATCGTCCGCCGTACGTACCGCGAAAAAATTGTACACCACTCGGACGTAGCGCGCCGGAGCCTTGCAGCGAATGTGATATCCACCACCAAGCCGTCCGTTTCTAGGCAGTGCGTTGAACCAGCCCTCGGTCGAACACCCGCGAGTCGAACGCTCCAGCCGAGTGCTAACCCAACCTAACCTAACCTAACCTGACTCAGCCAGTCGCACGGCTCTTTCGACTGACGGCCTGGTGGTGCACGGCAGGTTTTATGCGAGGCCGGAGGTGGGCAAATCCAAGTGGTCACAGGCTGTTGCGCGCAAGTTGCAATTTGAGTGGTGGCCAGGGTATGAAGTGATGCTTCGATGCAACGTTCAGTGGTGGACGGCCATTCGACCCTAGGCTATTCGACCTCGTGTCTGGGGGGTGAGGAGCTCAAAATATTCAAAGCAGAAGGATGTAAATGATTGGTTACGGATAGCAGATTCCATTCACGGCTGATTGGTGGATGTCCGGAAAGATCCAAGGCGTTTGATTCAGGGCTTATTGGTGTACAAAATTTGTGGTGCACGGCTGCGTTCCCGGTCACATTAATTGTAAAATGCGTGCACCCATGTCAATCATGCCGTATCCATCGCGAAGCGAGAGTCAGCCACATTGATCGTAAAATGCGTGCATCCGTTTCGATCATGCCGCATAGTTCGCGAAGCTTGAGCGTCAGAATCGATCATTGGGCATTGGTTACATCGATCGTAGAATGCTTGCATTCATGTCAATCATGCACATCATTCCCGCATCGTGAATATCTGAATTGATCATGAGGCATTGGCCACATTGTTATGGGCTGTCACTCTTACTGCTGGAGAGTGGTGGTAACCTTGATCCCACTTGGGGAAGTAACGCTCCCCCAGTTCCGAGTTAATGTAGAGTTGTTTTTAGAATCTTGAAATTCATGGTAAACATCAATACTTGTGTTATAAGTGCTCTCCATCTCATTCTCTTTGCCCTTTTTGCAGACCATTATTTTATGTGTCAGTGGTGATTGATTAAAGTTCCAAATCTCCTATCTAAGACGACCCATTACATTTTGGCGCCCGAACAGGGACTTAGAGTTGTCCTTCCATTAGGTTTACTGGGAACTTAGTTGTTAGGACTTTGAAGTTAGATATGGCAAGTACAACCAAACCAATGGGTTGTACTTATGGGTTGTACCAAACAATGGGTTGTACCAAACCAATGTTTTGACTCTGAACTACCACGCGTGTTGGTGCAGATTTCAAATGAAAGTTATTGTGCTATTATTGATACTGGCGCTGAAGTTAGCCTAGTACAAAATTCTGTATTTGAGGCATGTGCAGGACCTCTTTTGTCTTCTGAAAGCCCTCCCAGTATTGAGGGGTACACCGGAGATGCCTGCAGAGTGCAGGGTGTGGTGGTTTTGAAGTTAGCAATAGGTGAACTGGAACTG
>NW_025943096.1:0-296 GCF_000764305.2 Hyalella azteca | reverse complement strand
AACTCTAGACTAGCTTCACTAGCGCCTTAACCTTAATATAAAATAAAAAAATATATAAATAAATATGTAAAAAACAAACTGCTAGGACTTTTAGCTTCATTAAATTAACACTTAAATACGCCTATCATAATAATATCATAATAATATCATAATAATACGCCAATCATAATTGTTCAAAACAAGAATCATAATTGTGCAAGAATTAAGTACTCAATATAGCAACGCATTTGTTTTGAAATATATTTGCCAACTGTGACGATTAACCAATGCCAACTGTGATTAACAACTGTGACGAT
>NW_025943095.1:0-411 GCF_000764305.2 Hyalella azteca | reverse complement strand
TTTTCGCTTTAATCATAAAACTGCCCGACACACGTTTTTTTTTGGGCGAACCATAATTTATTTTCTACTTTTTAGTCCACACGAAAAACGTGTTTTTTTAAAAAAATTTTTAAATATTTTTTTTACTGTAGCGGTAGCGGTAGCGCCCGCTACATTTCAGAGTAGCGCTGCTCAGCTCTGATAACTGCTATATAACCGCTATATAACCGCTATATAACTGCTATATAATCGCTATATAACCGCTATACAATCGCTACATAATTTATTTTCCATAAACTTGATCTTAAGTAAAAGAATTTGAGGTACTTTTATTTAAGTTCATCATTTCTTACGAAAGTCAACGCGTGGTCATTAGTAATGTTAATGGATCTTTTGAATTGAGTAGAATTATATCAACTGCTGAAAATAAGT
>NW_025943094.1:0-351 GCF_000764305.2 Hyalella azteca | reverse complement strand
ACAGTTCGGGATTTGACGTCGTTGTCAAGGGTGTCACAGAGCCGATTGAATTCATCACGGATCTTCAGATGAATTTGCTCGATTGTAATACTTTGAGACATGATCTGGTTTCGAGCTTGTCTCAGGTGGCAGGAAGAACAGCTGCTCAATGTCATTAAAGTTACTCCAATTAGTCCAATGCAATACCAAAGATGAAGAAGTCTACAACCTTCTTTGAAGCAATGCAATCCCAAAGATGAAGAAGTCTACAACCTTCTTTGAAGCAAAATTTAAAGATCACACCAGATTCTTGCAGAACTTTCAAAGGTGACGCCGCTGCATATAGTTCGGGGTTTGGCGTTGTGGCCATGG
>NW_025943093.1:0-276 GCF_000764305.2 Hyalella azteca | reverse complement strand
AGGCAACAGAACTTACGTAACGCATACGTTTTTTTTATAGTTTTTCATTTCTCAATGCGTCCTTAATGTGTCGGAATATACCGCGTTTACCCTAATAGTTTTAGTAATAGTAGCCAGTAGGTATTATTAGTACACTTCTCTTAATCCATGGTCAGCAGGCATGTAATATAGGTACCTTAAAATGGGGTGACTTGAAGTCCATAGTGGCAAAGCAGAGAGTTTTTTAGACTCTCCCTCACAGGATGGAATTCTAATATTGACGGTTCATATATTATT
>NW_025943092.1:250422-293931 GCF_000764305.2 Hyalella azteca | reverse complement strand
GGGCCGGCCCGAGGGGTGGTGCTGAAGGTCCCTCATTTTCAGTCCCTCGCCCTGCAGACCCTAGGACTCGACCTCACACTTAAGACCGGTCAGTGAACGCGTTTATTTTGTCATTAATTTTGTACTATTTGTGTTAGCATTTTGTGCTCCAACTAAACCGTTTCAAATTGAATGGGATAGCCAAATAGTGACAAACTGTGACCCACTGCATGGTCACAGAGCAAGGGCAAAATGAGCATCGATTGAACGAAAACTCGATCATCCCTCTGAACGTATTCAAGTGCTACGATAATGCTGAAAATCAGGGGCCATACTTTCAAAACTCGCTAAGTGAACGTAAGTACTTACGCTCTATTTTCTTGTCTATGATTGGTGGATTTTGCTTAAAAGGCCGTCAATGATTGGCTNTTTAAGCAATGCAGCTGACTGGCAATTTCAGGTCACAAATTTTCTTCAATTTGATCACTCAGAAAACGAGGACAAATAGATAATAACCGTCTAAAGACCAAAATCCGCGGCATTGCATTATCATTAGAAAAGATCTTTTATTCCTGCTTAAAAATGCACGTTGATAGTTGGTCGTGTACTTATCACTAGCGTATCTGTCATTAGTCGTCTGGCCACTATTATCCCTGTCATTTATTAACGATTTAATTTATTCAATACAAATAAACCTAAAATAACAGAACCAAATAAATGTATTAAAATAATAGTATAAGAATTGCAGCAGTTGTGCGATTGTCCATCGCGACAGCCTCAAAATAATTTAATACGAATAAGAAATAAATAGACTAAAATATGATAGAGAGAGCAGCAGCGATGCGTTTTTCCACCATGACAGCTGACCCTCCACCCACCACCGCAGAGCCGCTGGGGCTGAGCCTGGAGGCCGCCCTCAGGTCATCCACGCGCCCTTACATATCATGGGAACGCCTTAGGGAAGTCACCAGGTGCGTTGAATTAATTAAAAGTTAGGGAATTGTCAGCTGTTTTAGGCCAAGGTGTACTCAACTATTGATTCATCAGCTGCAGTAGGCCCTGGTGTACTCAACTATTGATTCATCAGTTGCAATGATCCATGGTATACTCAACCATTCGTTTATCAGTTGCATTAAGACATGTTGTACTCAACCATTGAGTTATCAGCTCCATTAAGCCATGATGTACTCAACCATTGAGTTATCAGCTCCATTAAGCCGTGATGTACTAAACCATTGATTTATCAGGTGCATTAAGTAATGGTATACTCAACCAATGATTTATCAGCGGCATTATACCGTGGGGCATTTAAACATAAATTACTACAATACAATACCGCATTACTACAATACATTGTGCGAGATGCAATTAATTTTTAGCGAGAATCAAAATTCATTTGTTTACCTTTATTTAACTGTAAATTCATGCGATATTATCGATGTTTTATATATGCGTTCGATGTTGATATCGCATAATACAAAGCCGCAATATTTACACTATGCTGCGAGTTTAGTAGTAAGGAATTCTGGATATACCTGCTATAAGGATTTCTGCAAGCCTGATAAAATAATTTTGCAAATATAATAACTATTTCTGATCCCAACCTCTTGTTTTCCCTGGCGAGTGCAGAGGCCTGAATGGCAAACGCGCTCACAGCGAAAGTCCTTCGCCTCCTCCTGACGCGGTCGACGCTCACTCGTGTTCGACGTCATCGTCACTGACGACGCGAGCGACGACGCCTGGACTTACGTCGATGTTGTCACCGTCAGGTCACTCGTTAGTGTCATCGTCATCCTCCCCCTCCTCGTCCCCCGGCTCCCCTCCAGCAGCAGTTCAGCACAACAGAGGGCTGGGCAGGACAGCTGCATCGTCTGCTGATTATTCGGACGCCTTGCGCAGACGGAAAGTCCACAAATGTGACTTCGTTGGCTGCGAAAAAGTCTACACTAAAAGCTCGCACCTTAAGGCCCACAAGAGAACGCATACTGGTGAGCTCTGATGAATGTTAAGATAACAACTATTGTAACCTGTGAAAACGAAACTTTTTGAATATATTTATTAATTCTAACACTTATTTGCTATACTTCACAGGCGAGAAGTCCTACCAATGCCCTTGGGAAAGTTGCCTATATGTTATATGCATTATTATGCTTATTTACCTTACTTTACAGGCGAAAAGCCCTACCAGTGCACATGGGAAAGCTGCCGGTGTCAATTACATGCATTATAACGCTCATTTACAGGCGAGAAGTCCTACCAGTGCACATGGGAAGGCTGCCGGTATCAATTACATGCATTATAACGCTTATTTACTTCACTTTGCAGGCGAGACGCCTTACCAGTGCACATGGGAAGGCTGCCGGTGTCAATTACATGCATTATAACGCTTATTTTCTTCACTTTACAGGCGAGAAGCCCTACCAGTGCACATGGGAAGGCTGTCTGTGGAGATTCGCGAGGTCCGATGAACTGACGAGGCATTACCGTAAGCACACCGGACAGAAGCCCTTCAAGTGTCAGCTCTGCCAGAGATCTTTTTCCCGATCAGACCATTTGTCTCTGCACATGAAGAGACACTGATTGATGGTGTGCCGATGCAAAGAAAGTAGGGCGTAACAATTGAATCATGTCGGTGAACGAGGACAACATCGAATCCAAAGTTTGTGTTGATTTGCTTTTACAAGAGAACCTCACCAAGTGGACATATGGCCACGGTGTGACTTCAGGTGAAGTGATACGTGATTTCCAAAATGGTGTATATGAACGATAAGGCTTTTACGATCTTTTCCTAATTATGTGATTGCAGAACATCGTATCCTAGTTAACCATCCCATTGCTGCATTTACAAGCCTTAAAAAGAACTTGTGAACATTAATCGATAGATCAGAAGTGAACCGCAACAGAAGAAGTTTATTATGTACAGAAACAAATTTAAGACGACCATTGCAAGGAAGTACTAGGCCTCCCTCAAATAACAGCAAGTCAGATCAACTTGAACGTTCTAATACAAGATGATAACCAGACTCTGCAACTCGAGGTTCCACAGCCGCCACAGCCTAGAGACAAAAGTCTAGAAAAAAGTAAAATTTTATAATTAAAATGAAAGAAAGGGTTTCGAACAAATGCTTGCCTCAGGAGCTGCCGATTTGCAGCATGATTTCATTTATTATATAAATAGGCATCATAATGGACATGCCTGCTCTTCCACTACTTCTAGCCTGCTCTGCGCTGTCTAGCCCAGCTGAAATTATGCTTCTAATTTTACCGGGGTTGGTCACTGTGATTTCAGTGACACTGTTCGTACAGACTACGCTATAGGATGGGATAGGGAGCAATGTGAATGAAATGAATGATATTGTCATCACCGTCAGCATTTTGTCTCGTGTAGCTCTTGTATGAATCTAAAACCAAGCAGGAAATATGTACGAGTTTCGTGCTGTTCTAGAACACGTCTTCCACCAAGGCTATTTTAGTCCAATTGAGCTTCCAAGCTGAAACTCATTTATATGTAATGTTAACCGACGTTCCCGAATAGCCAACGAATTTATAGAAAAATATAAGACATTTAGAATGGTTGTTTACATCCACTGGAACACAAGTCTATTCAATAGTGGATGACAACAAGTTTTATAGGCATAAATACTATTTCATTGTTGAAGAATTTAATTTCGATAAAATAATTTATTGAAACATTCATACATATTGGCAGAAAAGTTCCTAACCAATCAGAAAACGAAAAATCTGGACCTTTTTTTTTTTAACGGATGCAGGTACAAGTTAATTTGCGAAACATTACTTATTTGGGAATTCATTTACTGATTTTATTCTATCTTTTATATATAAATTGCATGGGAAACTGAAGATATGTGCCGCCAATTTGGTGGATAAAATTCAAAATAACGGTAATTGTTTCTATGAAATGTGTCGCTAGAGACTAAATTATTTTCGAAGCCTCTCATAGAGAACGTGGTCCTTGATGTGAAGCGTTTCTGTTGCCGTGGTATTGTTATCGAAACCTTACATAGCTGGATCACATAGCTGAATTATGTAGCTGAAAAGAAACAATGCTACAAAAATCAGTCAAATCTTTTCCTATTGTATAGTTACATTTGTTTGCTGACTTATTAAGGAGATTTCTTCCATGCTGCCACAACAGCAAAATTTTCTAGTATAAACACAGTAATTTATTTACGCAAATCCCGTGACTTCCATTAAAGCTTCCAGCAGATGAGTTCTATTGAATAGATTTGAATACTATTGAACAATAAGTATAACTGCTAGTGTATAAGTCTGTGTTAAGATCGTGTTGTTATAATAGATTCGAGATACGTGTGATTAATAGGAAATACGTAAGATGGATAAGAGATACGTGTAATAGATATGAGATTGCGTTGGTGTTATAAGTCGTTTCTGCAAACAATCATAGACTGCTTTTAGGTAGCCGGTGATTGTCCTACGCCGGGCCGGTGCAATCGGTCTACAATTGAGTTTAACAGAGGTCAAGGTTACATGTACATAATGCAGGGCCGATGATACAGTTGAAAATAATTGTTCTCTGCGTTTAGTTAGACAAATTTATTTTTTGTTACTCAATTCGAGGTTTATCAAACGATTTTTTCTTCTAACCAAGCATTAGAGCCTTTTTGCTATTCATGCATTTACTTCAAGCACTCTATGCGTTTAATAAAATAGCAGGCAAAATTATTGTACTTCGATGTTATTAATAAAGAATAGACTAAAGTTATTATACAGGACTATTTTCTAAAACTGTTCCGACGTGATCCAAGACGAGCCTATATTTTTCTTCCAAAAACGCTTAAATAAATATTCTACTTTTGGTGTCACCATTACTTAACGTCGCGGGATTTTGTGAAGTTACCAAGTGCAGAATTTTAACCTAAGATTTTCCTCACGTACGAGTAATTTTGTGCCCATTTTGATTATTATTGACACGAAAACGGAGTGAAAAATTTCCCAAGTAATCGCTACTGCACGCAAGTATGATCAATTCCCTATAGTGTGATTCAAATCGGTATCGAAACACTACGATTACAATATAAATAAATCACGCTCCAATATATCATCGTGTCCCCAATGGAACCAGCTCTCGACCCTGTTAAACTTTATTCAAGTAATTAAATAAAGATTATAAGCTTTGCTCAATGCCAAGAGAAGAAGCGTATGTCTTATAACGTCCCTGCGTATATAAGTGATTAAAATATTATCTAAAAGTCACGATTGTAATCTTGCACATAGTTAGCATAATTACATAGCTGGTGTATCGTATAGCTAGCATAAACATGTGTGTGGGGTAAATAGTGTTTCTTAGCCCGGATTGGGGGACTAATTAAGACAGTGTATGTGGACATCAATGTTAATGTCTTATAGATGAGATTATGTGTTAGAAATACTGTAGTGAAATGGGCATTCCTTCTCCAACATTCCTAGTTGATGACGTTATGGTAGTGACGTAAACATCTATCGTGAGTTAATGACGTCATGGTAGTGACGTAAACATCTATCGTGAGTTAATGACGTCATGGTAGTGACGTCAACATCTATCGTCAGTTGATGACGTCATGGTTGTGACGTCAATATCTATAGTGAATTGATGACGTCATGGTAGTGACGTAAACATCTATCGTGAGTTGATGACGTCATGGTAGTGATGTCAATATCTATAGTGAATTGATGACGTCATGGTAGTGACGTCTATGTTTGTAGTGAGTTTATGACGTCATACGCTATGTGTTGGCTCTAAGCGTTATCATAGCGACGGTTATTAACATGTTAGCCGAGTATGCCATTTTTCTAAAGTGCACACTTCACGGTGTCTTCTCGTATACTTGTAGCAATCTTGTTTTACCATAAAGAAATTATTTGCGTAAGTGGGAAAAGATCAATCGAATCAAAGTCATTCAAGCATTAATTTGAAGTTACAATGAAAGTGGAAATTAATGAATAATGTAGAGGCTGCATTGCACTAATAATATAAAAATTTATACTGGTATCTATTCAAATTTCATTCTAGGTCGCAGTTGGTGTCATTCTAAATTGCTCGATTCAAGTTTGCTCATCATTCGGATTTGATAGCATGACTGTCAGTAGCTTTCATCAATTGTTTGCTTAAAACTTACGGTGCTAAGAAGTTCCAGTTTTTTGGTTACTCGCGCACTTTTTAATATGTTATGAGCACGTTTTGTTAATAGTGCCTTTGATAAGTTTGTTGGCCGTAATTACATAAGTTATAAAGTCTCTGCTATTTACAGAGGATAAAGGAAGCCAACACACGCACGCATTTATCAGCACGAATGTCGTTCCGAGATTCGTGCGCGTTGCGTGTGCCTAGTGACCACTTATCAACTTAGTCTTCCATCATTCTAAGTCTTATCAGGTAGTTTTTCTTGAGCCCGAGAATTTCAAATAGTTTTTGATACAAGTAGAGTTTCTTATGCCACAGTTTTATAATAATTATTACGATGTATGAGAAAATGCATCAGTTTTCCGAAATACAATGCATGTGTGTTTGTGTGCGTGAAGTGTGTGTGTCTGTGTAATACTTGTGCTCTGGATTGAGTGGGTGTGTGAGTAGGTGAGGAGTGGCAGGGGTGGTTGTGTACATATATATGTGCTGTGTTATATGTGTTATATGTTATAGGTGTTAAATAACACGTATAACATATATAACACATTATATGTGCTATGGAGTGGAAGTGTGTATTAATGTTTTATGTAATGTTTAATGAGATCTGGAGCGATGTGTGGGACGTGTAGGCACAGTGTATGCTTGTTATGGTTTACGTGTTTGCGTGTGTGTGATTGTATTTGTCTTGGTGGTCTGTTTATGTATAGGTTTGGAAACTTAGCGTGTTAACGTTTATGAAAAAAAGTCTCTTAGTGTAAACCGGTGCGCATGAATATGCAAAAAAAGAATTTTGTGCATCTACAGTTTTTTTGTGTTTGTGAGTCTTTTATTGGTGCGATGAGATATTGTCTTTGTGATGAACGTTTCTTGCTTCGTGAGTGCACATATTTATACTGTGTTTGATCCTATACGCCGATTTGGTTATCAGAGCAAAGGTTTAAGGTGTAGAATACCAAGTTACCGTATCTGTTTTTTTCAACATGTAAGAAATGTGCATTTCGTGTACTATTTATCGTGCGTGTTAACCATTCAACAAATCTTCCTTATTACTTCTGTATATTCGTGTAGATACGTTTTTTGTATATAAAGCCTAACCATTTTTAACTGTGTAAATAGAGCAAATAAAGAGATTGTTACTGTAAAATATTTTCATTTTAATCCTTATTGTAAGTTTACGAAAGAGAACAAAAATTGAGAAAAACTTTATTCAACTGCAACTTGGAATGAAGTGTCGCGTGTGACTCATGCTCAATTATTGAACGTTGTATAGTAGAGTTGAACACTTGAGTGAAGTATTTATTATCGTGAAGATTTGCGATATTATCTTGCATATCGATGCAGTATTGATAGATTATACCTTGTTAGTTTGTTTAAGTGACATATAAGCGCACACTGTCAGTAACGCAGAAGGTGGCGCATGTTAGTGTACAGTAAATCATGTTAAAAAATTAACGGAAAAAACCGCAGAAAAACGTACATATGAGCAGAAAGAACTACACAAATGTACACAGAAGAAGACAGAACCACACAAACGTAGACATGAGTAGAGAGAACCACACAAACGTACACATAAGTTGACAGAACCACACAGACGCCGGTATATATACAGTTACGCTAAAAATTAGGCTAAAATGAAGCAAAACGCATGTGGAAATAACATCGTTCTGTGGGAAGTTGGATTTAGTATAAAGCTCAAACTCTCAAAGTAATTTTTTATCAAATTTATCACGTAAAATCTAAGCTTAGTTTTGTCAAATTTAATTCATCAAATTTTCAAATGAAGTATTCATCGCTCTGACAGTGCGGTAACTTAATACAGTACTCGCAAAGTTCACTGCTATTAAATCTTAAGATTACGTTGATTTCTAACTTTCAAAATCAGTTAAATATCTTGCTATTCTTCCTATTTTTCTCTGGACTAACATGCCACCCCTTCAACCGATTTTCACTATTCACCTCCAAAAATTATTCTTCCCAAAAGTGTTCAACCATACTGGCCAATTAAACCTCCCAGTTAGTTTAGGTCCTTTCTAAAATTATCTTGTCTATCTGACAATCAATCTTAGAATATTTTAGCCGCGCTCAATTTGATTATTCTTAACATAAATCGATCTCCTCCACAGTTATCCCGATCCAGAGACTGGTCAGCTTATCTTTATCTTCCTACGTCACACTTTCGTCACCGTTTTTCTAACGAAAACGGTGATAATTGCAGCAACGGTTAATTTGCAGCACGGTACTGCAAATTAAAAAATGTGCAGTAAATTCAACTTGAGGATCCGGCTGACGAAACGAATAATTTCAAACTCTCGAAGGAACGTTTCTTTTCATCTCAAGAAAACTCAGAACAGCTTGAATGCACTTCGAAGCTTTCTTGGTGAAATTTAAAACAGAATGTTCCTACAATTATGACTTCTTTAACGTAGATTCCCTAATTGTGTGAAAACATCACAGATTGTCATCAGCAACTTTTCGTAACAATATGAAAACAAAAAAATACGCAAATTCACGTATATGTAAACACGTACGCACACATTAAATACAGCCAATTAAACAGCCACACACGCACGCATGCAGTAAAACACATTCACAGTAATACATTCGAATAGTAGCTCACACACGTACACAGTACAACACACATATGATCGGTGAGACATACAAAGGATTGGATACTGATGAATAAATATATTGGATACTGGGATACTGATGCTAAATATATTGGCCAGGATGCGGAAATGCGGCGTAGGAATAGGGCATCGCCTCTTCTGTGGTGCAGAAGGCATGCATATACGACGGTGTTGGTCCATAGTGCGGCGTATTAATACGGCGTATTAATACGGCGTTTTGGTTCCTGTAGAGCAGAGGATATATCCGATTATGGTGCGGCGTATTAATACGGCATTGGGGTTCCTATAGGGCAGAGGATATATCCGATTATGGTGCGGCGTATTAATACAGCGTTATACGGTTCCTGTAGGGCAGAGGACACATCCGATTATGGTGCGGCAAAGTAATACGGCGGCAGTGAGTCACGTGTAGGTGGCAATTAGTGCCCCAGATGCCCACGTTAGTTCATCGACACCGAGACCTGCGATAGCTCACAGTCCGCTCTGCTGACACACGTGAAGTTAAGTATTTTACAGCTGTAAATTATGAGCGGAATATGAGCGGCTAGCAGTCGCTATTTCAGAGGCCAACTTTAAGTTTGCTAATATCCAGAATATGGAAACCTTTACGAGCGTGGGTTGTCAGGCTTGCGCTTAGCACGTGACGAGAGCGTCGCACTCTCTGCCCCCATTAAAAGTTCCCTTTATAAATTAACGCGTTTTCCTTACACGCTCGACACTCGAGCACGAATATTGGGCAAGCTTACAGCACAGAGCCGCACAGCGCAGAGCAGAGCAGTACAGCACAGAGGAGTACAGCGCCGTTCTTCCACTGAAGTATAGTATGGAATTTCCAGTGATCTTGCGCAAGGAGCAGCCGTCGGCATACGCCTCGTCAGGGTTCGTAGCCGCTGACACTCCCACTACGGAGGCCTACTGATCTAGCATTATATTAGATCATCATAATTTGACGCGGTTATATTATATGAGGCTAAGAAGAATTCTTGGTGAATAGATTTTCTGTGTCCCGGTATTCGTACCATCATAATATATGCTTGATTCATACCATTCTGCCGGACACCTACCTTGGTCCGTTCCCTGCGAGGTGCATTCACATGTTCGGTCCGGTCACGGGCCGTTCTCACTTCAATACCTATCGTATCAAGTGCCATGTCAGTCATGCAGCGTTGCCAACCGGTTGATATCCATACAGATTTTATAAAGCTGGTAAGCTGAGATGGTGCCTGATGTGGATATTATTAACCTGGTAAATTTGCTAAAATATGGCATGATGAGCTGGCAATCTGGTATACTTGGTAAAATAAAGTTGACATTGCCGGTCAAAATATCGTCTGCCTGCATGGATCTTAGTTGGGCCTTGCCTGGTATGGCAGGTGTTGTGCTCGGCTTGTGTGGATGCTTTAATATAAATACATTAGAGAATATATGACTAGACCGTGACTGGCACGTGCCAGGCCGTATGGTGTGAACCAAGCCTTAGGGTGATGATCAAATTATGCTATGCAATTTTTCGGGAATAAGTTCTTGCGATATTACAAATATTACAAGATATTTTTATTTGGAGAGGAAAAACACAAACTTGGCACCAGGTATCGTGAAAAAAGTTGTTCGAGCGAAATTGTAAACACCTTTATGTCGAATCAATTTTTTATGTATGTTTGCCAAAAAATAATGTGTGTTTTTTTACTTTTTTCTTTCAATAACACGTAATGTGTAGAGAAATATCGTATTTTGTTACGCTGCAATTTGTACAGAAGGTTTCATTGGTAAGACATTGGTAGGTGAGGCGTGTCTATAAGCTTTCTAATTTATGGACATTCATGTCTGGGTTTTAGCTTCTTAGCAGGCCGAGAAGAAACATTACCCTGCCTGAAAATAAAAGTTGGTTGGGAGTGCCCGATGGTTGGCCGGCGGTCGGCCGGCTGTGATCAGGCGCTAACATGGAGTGTCTGAAGGGATCGCCGCTATGCAGCAGGAATACCAAGTGCACACTAAAAACTAGGGGCTTAATTCTACCAAGATTTTACAACGCTTGTCTTCGCACTTATAAGGACCTTCGATTGCCCAAAGTAAATATCTGAGCTCGAGATTGCTATGAATAAAAAAAGTGCAAACTACAAAGTATACTGTAGCGAACCATCGCTATCCGTTTCTCCTCTACAAGCCGTTGAAAATTGTATTTGTCACGGTGAATTCTTAGCTTCACAAAGTTTTCTTTCTTGCTGGTAAACTGAAGCCTCTATAAATTCTGCTCATGTTTGCGGCCATCAAATCCAGGAACTCCTCAGCTATAGTGGATTACAGCTGAGAACTCAAGCTGAATTATCGAATGCCGAAATTTAACCTTACAGGGGTTACCGCACTGCGGCCACTATACAGAGGCCACTGACTTGCGGTCACCATACAGCGGTCACCATACAGCGATCACCACACAGCGGTCACCATTCAGCGGTCACCATACAGCGGTCACCATACAGCGATCACCACACAGCGGTCACCATTCAGCGGTCACCATACAGCGGTCACCATACAGCGATCACCACACAGCGGTCACCATTCAGCGGTCACCATTCAGCGGTCACCATACAGCGGTCACCATACAGCGGTCACCATACAGCGGTCACCATACAGCGGTCACCATACAGCGGTCACCATATAACGGTCACCATACAGCGATCCCCATACAGCGACGTTTATTCATGCTGAACATAAACAAGCGTTTGATATCCAATGCTGAACATGAACAAAAATCAGCATAACGATTTGAAGGCATACAAGTGAACACTCGTAATTACTGTACGCGTAAAATGATGATCTAAAAAGGCTCTGACAGTGAGTATCTATCTGTGCAACGTGAGCTCCATTTCTTTAAAGCATTGTTTGTGCTCTGAAATTAAAAACGTTGCATAAGGAATGAATGAAAGCAGTTTCAGAGGCAGAAGTAAATTTTTCTTCAGACGTTAAGGTGACGTTTTAAGCTGCAGGGCGGCTGAATGGTCTTAATTTATCTCATGTTTTACATGTAATGTTTATATTACATGTTCACCATGACACATCGAAGCTGCAACTGTCATTCCTCATCCAATGAAGCGTCCGTGACCGTCGTAGCAAAAAAAATAATACAGTGCAGATCGCGGCAGTAAATCACGGCGGTAAATCGACCATAAACAATGACAGTACTTGAAACAATGATTGGATAAGAAGTTCGCTTACTCGTGTACCTATTCTTCTCTTTCCATTGTGAACTTTTACCTTGGGCTTGGGGATTGCGACGTATAAGGCTGGGCTTGAGGATTTTGACGTGAAGGGCTGGGCTTGGGGATTGCGAGATGTTGGGTTGGGCTTGAGGATTGCCGCGTGAAGGGCTGGGCTTGGGGATTGCGAGATGTAGGGTTGGGCTTGAGGATTGCGAGATGTAGGGCTGGGCTTGGGGATTGCGAGATGTTAGGGTTGGGCTTGGAGATTGCGAGATGTAGGGCTGGGCTTGAGGATTGCGAGATGTAGGGCTGGGCTTGGGGATTGCGAGATGTAGGGCTGGGCTTGGAGATTGCGAGATGTAGGGTTGGGCTTGAGGATAGCGAGATGTAGGGTTGGGCTTGAGGATTGCGACGTATAGGGCTGGGCTTGAGGATTGCGGCGTGTAGGGCTGGGCTTGCATTTTCAAGTCATGCGCTACCTGCAACGCATGCCTGTACGTCGTTACGGCACACGTTTCCGTGGCACGTGGCATATCTGAGCAACGCGTGACGTATCTGAATAAAGCGTTCATGGTGTTTATGTGCAACTCGATCATGCAGTCTCTATGTGACACATGTATTTGTGCAACGCATTGCGTATCTATGCAACGCATTGCGTATCTGTGCGACGCATTGCGTATCTGTGCGACGCATGGCGTATGTGTACGATGCATCCCAGTTGACCAGAAAAAGCCTAAACCGACGACGGCAACAGGGGTCTACAATTTACATCATGCTGAGCTATAACAACAATAGAGAAATCTTCGTGGTTGTTCTTAACTGCATCGACGACTTACAACAGTGAATTATGTGAGTTTTCTATAGGGTAAGTCGGGACATGGGTGGCCGACGAATATCCTGCAGTCGAGTGAGCACACAAAAAATAATGTGTCATTTTATCAAAATAATGACATTTTCTTATCCGTAGCACATGCAGCGATTAGACGTAGCACTGATCCGCCCTTTTGCCGAGCCATTCTGTGTCAGGATGACATGTACAGGAGCACAAATTGTATCGCTATGTGGACAATAGTCTACTTATTTCTTTGAGTGCCGACTAATCGTATATGCAATAGGGAACGACCCTCAGTGCAGTGCATGGCAGCGTACGTAATGCAGCATACAACAATTATGGAAGATGACTTCATGCGAATTGTTGGCAGTGAAAGTGAAATTTGCAAAGGTTTCTTCAAACCATCAAGTTAATGGGCAATAAACATTGGTATTCGCAGATGCTAATTTAGGTAAGATGTTAGGTACTTAGATGGTATTTCTCCAAAGGGAGAATTCTCTTTTTTTTCATTACAACTGCCGAACGAGATAGATGAAAAATACACAAGTAAAAAGGTAAATTATCATTCTTTTCCTTGCAAGTTTAGTTGTTCATTATTAATATTTTTCTTCTGTCAAATCAAAGACACTTGCGAGCGACCGGTGAAAAACCACCGACAAATTTTCAACGTCAGGAGCCGAGGTATTATTAATATTAGTGTAAATAATACTGCTATAAGTATAGAAAGTTTATCCAGAATAAATAAGTATAGCAGTTTATACGTTTCTAAAGTGTCCTCGCAGGAATTGCTTCATTAATCGTTGAAATTATCAGCCAGAGGTTAGAAGTTAACGAAGTGTACACCCTCGCTGGTGACCTGAACATAGATGTGCGTGAAAGCTGACTATGATGAACGGTGAGGTGCGACGAGAAGTGTGAAGCCGAACGTTGGCAGGCCCGTTTATACCTTTGGTACGATGCAGTGACATAGTTTTTTTTTTGCTCCGAACAAATTAAATGTTTTGAGAAGTGAAATTTTCATTAATGTTCAATAATATTGAATGTTCATGTCCAAATTCAGCAATTTTCATCTCTTTTTATAGGCATACTTTCCACAACTTCAGCTGAGCGTGTGGCTAGTCAAAGTGGAATTCGTTGTTGCTCGCAGGAAATTTTTTTAGGGGCCTGATTCAGAGGTGAAGCAGGTGGTCGATCAGTGTGAATCTGATGCACTAAATTGCCTCGTAAGTTACGAGATCTCAAGTTAAGTCGGTGCCATTAACCATTTAATGGTAACGGGATTATTTAATGGTAATGGACTTACAGCGTCCGAAGTAATGACAATGGACTTTCTGTGTCCTATTTAATGGCAAAGGACTTGCTACCTGCTATTTAATGGTGTGGACTTGGTCCTTTCCATTAGCAAAGCTCATTTCCTCGTATCGTTAGATACGAGCTTCACCTGATGCCTATACATATCTCAGGAAGCTCCTGCAAAATGTCAATTAAAGGAACTTTGGAAAGACCTATGCCTCGCCCAGGTACACGAGGTAACGCAATAAAACTTGATTGATGGCGGAATGTATCCACGGTCACTATATGTATTATTTTTATACGTGCTTTTTGGTTGGCAATTGTACCTCCGAAGTGACACCTTCTACATGCAATAGGATTTATAACTTCACAGTTTGAACATTGAGCCCTTTTGGTGATGACCGACGCTAGGCCAAGCATATATCAGCCATAATTCATCCCTGATATTCATCAGGAAATTTTGTACTCAGACGGCAAAATTTACGAAACTTCTTAGAATAAACTTTTATTTTGTACGCATGGCCGGGAACGTAGTTCCAATATTACCGTTTCCTTTGGTTAAATATTGAATATTAACTCCCATATCTTTCGATCGTGGTGACTTGACAGAAATGTTACCCTAGACGCAATGCCCATTTCGTCTTTGAAAACTAAGAGTGGTCGATACATTTTACGATTGCGATAAATTTTTTCACGGTATCATTGTAGAAGTTAAGACTGCCGAAGTAAGTTAAGACTTAAGAAGTATCATCGTTGGCCAGTCGCGTATGCTGATTGGACTGCCATGATGCGACGACGATTTTTGAGCGGGGTTAGGCGGTCGCCCGCTCCCACTGGCGGAGGCTGCAAGTCGGCTTGCCCATCGCAAGATTTCTGTGCAAATTATTGCTGTTGGCTTGATAAGAAGCTTCGTTTTAATGCACCGCGTTGGATCCCAGAGAAAGAGAGAGGCACGTCTTTTATTTCTTTAGCGAATTTCCCATGAGGGAAGTCTTGGGGTCTAATGACGAAGGTTGACCTCGATGACCTCAGTCCTACCAGTAGTGGCGGGATGTGGTGCCCCTAATTTATTATCATCGATCATTTATAAAAGGTTTTCTGCCTAAATTTACATGTTAAGTTTTAAGTTTGGTTCTTTCCTTAACAAAATTATCTCCAGATAATTTTCACGTTAAACCACGACGGAGTTTTTTGTGTCGCGCCGACACATTACGTCCACAGATAGATTTTTTCGGGACATTTTTTTCGGGAATGTGAGAGGTGCAATCCATCCTCCATAACAAATAAAACGACAGAAAAATTTCACGCTGTCTGGATATGCCGGACTTGCTTAAATATTTGCTCGAAGGGCCGAGAAAATAAGAATGATCTATCGACTTCCTGTTGGGACGGCTAGGAATATAACTGGTCTTACAAGGACCAGTATATGCATTAAGTTTAGGCCGTGTTAGGGGCGGCCAATAATTTCCACGAGTTGGTAATTGACTGATACTGCGTCCGGGGTCATTCACGTTCGATGCAATCAAGTTAACTGCGAGTACTTTATTTTTATTCGATATTTCTTTTCTGACTATACTGCTAAAGCAAAATTTATATTCAGTAACAGTTTGCTTTAGCAAGGCTATATGTCTTGATGTGTGCATGAGTAGACATTATGGGCGAGTATCAATGTCATCAGTTGACATCACATTCGTGTTTCCTATTAAAATAATCAGAAATTACGTGAACATTATTTCATCCTGATAATACATCCATTTGTGAAAAATTGATTTATAAATTAGGCGATGAGAAATTCCCTGAACCTCTTCCAGAATACGGAGATTACGGACCCAATTAGATTAATACTGATAATTGACTAGCTACAGAGCGTGCCTGCGACCCATGATGGGCAAATATAAGAATTATGTGTTGTTAGTTTGGCTCAATAGGCGACTTTACTCAAGACGAAGCTTCGGCTATTGATAGACTCGCAGGAAACTTGAAGATTGTACTGCATCATCCTGCCTTATTGGAATAATTCATGCGCTACAGTCAATTTGGGATCTTTTATGTTCGGCTGATGTAATTTGGTTATAATGAAAATTGAAACGCGATTAAAAAAAAATACACTTACAACATTTTGACATCAAAAATGTACGCTTTAGCAAGACGACGGAGACTTTTTTTTTGAGACGGTGGAGACTTTTGAGACTATGGAGACTTTTGAGACGATGGAGACTTTTGAGATGATGGAGACTTTTGAGACGATGGAGACTTTTGAGACATGGAGACGATAAAGAATTTTACAGACGATGAAATCTTTTAGAGACGATGGAGACTTTTTTAAGACGGTTGAGACTTTTTTAAGACGGTTGAGACTTTTTTAAGACGGTTGAGACTTTTTTGAGACGGTAGACACTTTTTGGAGCCGGTGGAGACTTCTGTGAGGCGACGGAGACTTCTGTGAGACGACTGAGATTTCTGTGAGACGACTGAGACTTCTGTGAGACGACTGAGACTTCTGTGAGACGACTGAGACTTCAGTGAGATGACAGAGACTTTTGTGAGACGACGGAGACTTCTGTGAGACGACGGAGACTTCTTTGAGAGAAGACGGAAATTTCTGTGAGACGACGGAGATTTTTGAGAGAAGACGGAAATTTCTGTGAGACGACGGAGACTTCTGGGAGACGACGGAGACTGGAGACGATGCTACGATTCTGCTTGCTTCAAAAAAATTGATATGAAGTGGATATAACAATTGAAAAATTTTTATAAATGAATATTAGTAACCACTTTATTATGTTGCATTTTCTACCGGAGTTCAACATAGGTTGAACTTGCATTTTTATGAAAGTTGTTTCCATCAGCAACTTGCTAGACGACCTTGACACTGCGAGTCTCACGGTCAGCCTGACCCATCCCTGCATCCCGCGCTGCGTGTGGGTCATCCTGACTCATCCCTGTATCCCGCGCTGCGTGTGGGTCATCCTGACTCATCCTTTCGACCCGTTCCACGTAGAAGCAGCGCGTGCCCTTAATGAAGCATGCGGAATACATTTTCGTTAGCACAAACGGTTGTGTTGGCACGCCTGCCTTTACATTCCCGTTAGCACAAACGGTTGTGTTGGCACGCCTGCCTTTACATTCCCGTTAGCACAAACGGTTGTGTTGGCACGCCTGCCTTTATATTCCCGTTAGCACAAACGGTTGTGTTGGCATGACCGGGACACACACCAAAGAGGCACAAAATACGTCATCATTAACACATCCCCGACACATGGCCGTGGCCGACTGGCAGCGATACTAAATATGCCGCTGGTGTCCGCGTAAGGGAACCCAATATGGCCAAACCTAACTTTTTCTCCGCAGCGAAATGTACGTACAATTTTTGCAGGCGTATCGTGGCTCTTACATTGAATAAACAGATTTTCCGTCGGACGGATAATAAATGCATTTTTCATCCTTCATTGGTACTTGATAAAAATAAATTCAAATTTTAGCTACAAATGATACTTTCTGTCTTGACGGCAAACCCATCGAGTGGCTCTCATTTTCGAGCTTTTATCCTTCAGCTCTTAGTTACTGATAATCTTTCAGTTTTCCTTCACCATTCATCCTTTAGTTCTTATTTAACTTATATCCTTCAGTACTTTATATCCTTCAGTTTTAATTCACTTTTTATTCCTCACATTTTATTTACCATTTCTCCTTTACTTTTCTAATGTTTCCTCCACATCGTTATATACGCACTGAGGCGCTGACTGCGCACGGACACTTGGCGGCTGGATTCTGGGAATTGAAGATTTTCAGGCAGACAGCAGGTAAAGACTGAGTAACTACGCACTAATGGCCAGGAGTAAAGTACGAAGTAATGACCAGAAATACAGCACATTTTAATGATCAGTGATAAATCACAATTTAATGACCAGAAAAACAGCACAATGGAATGACCATGCTAGTATAGCAATGACTAGTAATGCAGAAATAATATAATAAAATAATGACCATGCAGTAATGCAGCACAAAATGTAATGACCAGTGATGCATCACTATGTAATGATCAATACTAAAGCACTAATTAATTACTAACCAGTAATTAAGTACGACGTAATGACAAGTAAGAGAGCGCATTCTAATGACTACAGTAACAGAACATAATATAATGGTCAGCTATAGAGTACGGGATACACCAACATGCAACTATATAAATCACATCTCCATCACGTTGCATGTGCTTTAAGAACAAAATTATTCAATTTAAGCATCTAAATCTAAATGTCTGAAATACGTGCAATGATGACGAAAAAGTACCAGCCGTTGGTTATACCTTTCTGAATTATTCTTAGGGATTCATTGGAAATAAAACGTAAGTCAAAATATTACTAAAATTATTATCCAAAATTCTCCAAGCATCAGTCTCCCAATATAACAGTTGCACACCCGGTAGTAACTTGACGCTAGTTTAACTGAAGCATTTGGCATAGATTTTTCTTCTTCCTAAAGGCGGGTGGTGAGTTGTGAACTCCAGAGATTCATTTGCATCCATGAAGGTGAACTTCAATCGCCATCCACGAGCTCGAATTCTCTGAGCATGAATTGGCAAGTGTTTGATGAACTGTTAGGTTTTATCCAATATTTGATCTGGCGGCAAGTCGAGAAGTGCAGTCGCTCTCGTGTGCAAACAACCTACATAGAGCGGGGTCTAACAGGTCTCGAGCTTCGACTTAACGTTACACATAAAGGAGAGCCTAACGTGTCTCGAGGAACGCCCCAACTTCTTACATACAGTGAGGCCCAAAGCGTCTCGAGAGACGATCAGCTATTGCTAACTCAGCCACTTCTCGTCTCGTGATACCTTTTTCATCTTCTACGATCAATGTCGTTTTAACTTGTGACTGAACTGCGGTCAGTAATTATAATAATGTGAACAAACTGTTCCTATCAATTCTTTTATACTAATAAGCTTATCGCAGCTCGATACAAGTCCTGGAGGGTTGTAGCTATCAACCATTTCCTACGAATATTTCGTTTGCCATTGTCAATTTTGCTACTTGTTTTCCACTGCTAATGGAGCTTGTCTGTAGTCCCGGAGAAAGTCGGGGTTAAAGATCATTCCTGGGCTTTTTGACGACACTCCTCCCTTTGTATTTGAAGTGGCACAGAGTTGCTGTCAAATTTGGCTACTGATTTACTTTTACAAAGTAAGTTGCATGCATCGCGTCTCAGAAGTTAACTTTTTTGTTCGCTTCATTCGCAGCGCGAGTCTATGGTATGGAATTAAACAAAGGCCTTGAGGTAATTAGCCAAATGCGTTGTCTCTAAACGAAACAAATTTATTAATTGTCCCATAGACGCAAATGAAAGAGGTTTCAGATACATTCAAGCCTGAAGCGCCAGACATGACAACTCTCACTGTCAGCGATTGCTTGCCGAACAGAAGGGCAGCAACGGCATAAATTGCATCTCGTAAGCCCGTGAACACTGGCACATTAGAGCATTTTCCCTGCCAGGAATTGCAGCCTCGTCATCTCTGGCCGACCATCGGCCAATCATCGGCCGTTCGTTTCGCCTTTTTGATTCTCCATAAGGTTCCAAGCTCCGTACAATGGCGAGCTGAGTAGTAGCGAGAATCCGAGGCGAGGAAGCGTGCCCATGTTCGGGTTCATCATCTCACACTGATAACGACAATAAGTCCGATACACAATCAATCTTTGTGGCAGATTAGCGAGCAGCAGACTCGTTAATGCCGCCTCGCCATCAATCCATGACTCGCAACGCTAAGGAAAACTGCGAGCTGGACTCGGCAGTTGGGAGGGTCGTTGTCATAACACTCGTGCAAGTCACAACAATATTTCAGCTATACAAATACAAGCTGCATAATTAGTCCTGCCTTTCACAGAAGCCCAGCTCCCTCAATGAATGTCATTAGTGAACACTTCGCATGTGTTTTTCTTAGGGCAGAAAGTCAAGTATGATAAATGTTATACTTGAATCTAACTGCAGATTACAACTTTTTATCTCAGTGGAAGGGACTGAGGAGAGTTTCATTTGAAAAGCTTTTATCTTCGGTTCATCAGTCTTTCTGAGATTTTAAAGAATGAAATAGATAATTACACATTTTTTCAAGAAAATAAGGTCACTGGTCTTATTGAACATGATGTCAATTAGCTTTATTATTTTAATTAATTTCACGAGATGAATGAACCATTTTTTGTTGGGTATATTTACTCCATACATGTCAAAAAGGGAGAGAAGCTAATGAGACAAAAAGTTCCGCCTTACTTTTTTGCACACGATTGACAAAGTCGTCTCAATCCCCTTTCAAAAGGCACTTCTGTTGATGGATGGGCTCTGGTGGTCAGCAGGTGCTGATTTAGCTGTAATTCCTGATTAGGATTCGACGTAAAAACGCTATCTGCACTGCGACAAATCAGGCGACGCCGGCCCTACGGCTGCGGTAGTCGCGCATGTAAACAAAGATTTGATGGACGACGCCTTCCATCTTCTGGTACGGAGACCTGGAGGCGAGGACGACATCGCGGTGTCATCTGATGCTAGGCTTGCAGAGGCGACAACAAGAAACTTGCTTTGGTTTCATGATGACCATTTTTTATTTGGACTATTGTTTTTCAAATGTTGTTTCGGACGAGGTCTGAATTGGTGCGTGTAGTGGCTTCCATTGGCGACACTAGTATTCCGACCTGATGCCAAAAAATTAATTATTTTTACATATTATTAATCGAAATAAGATTTGTAATTAAATCCTGTTCGCTCTGGACAGACAGCATGCCAATATTAGCATTATTTAGGAATAATCCAGGCAGTTCGTTTTTCACAACGCGGTTAGTTTCAGCCCCGATTAAAAATCAATTACGGAAAAGTTTGCAGGCTATTCCAGAATTATATACATTTTAAAATTAAATTCAATATATCCTGTTAATTATTTCGTCATAATAAGTAGAAGAGAGGCGCAATCCAGGCGATGATACTTTTGCGTATTTCTAAAAATCGTCGACTGGGATACTGCAAAGATCGCCAATCATTTCTTGAACAAATAAAAATTTTGAAGTGCCTTTTCAAGAAATATAAGCAAAATAGAAATAGCATCGCAAAAAAGCTCAATGTAGTGTCAAAAACATTTGCTGTTCTTTCAGCTACACTGGCATCGCAAGAAGGCTTGAACACATGTTAGACAATAAGGAAAAAGTAACAAAGCTCAAGTAGTTTGTAGGGGCACTAGATCTCGTTGCGCACTTGCCTCGCAGTTTATGCAAGTGTGTACGGTACTGTTTTTCGAGCCACTTTATGTGGAAGATTGTAGATGTAAAGTCAAGAAAGGGAGCTTGTTTCACTTGTTTCAAACCTCAAGACGAGAGCAAGATCATACTAATTCCCTAAGAAGCGTGCAGTAAAAATCTCCCTCAGAATCGCTGTAAATTTTTAAAGCCAGGTGGCGCTGAGCTGAGAAACTGCACTCTTCTCAAGATGATCATTTTTCCCATGCAAATTCAAAGGATTTGAATATTCACGCCGTTACATTATACGGAGGAGAGCTGGGCAGTGTTCTCGCCTAGTGTCATCGCTGCTCGTTGTGCGGTATGAGATCTCTGAGAAAACTCTTCCTGGAACGTCGGTCAGAATCTTCTTACGTTTCTGGTGATCGTGAGTTCAAGAAGGACCTCGCATTCTAGATTGACATCTTGCATTGTCAGTTTTAGTTATGCACCGGATTTGAGTTTTGTTAATATGCTGTGTAGAAATTACGATTTGCGACAATGTTATAGTTATAACCAAAAGTTTCAGTGCTGATATTAAAAGCTAACGTTGAACGTAGAGTTGAATTTAGGCCTGAATTAGCGATAAAATAGGCTGGTAAATGCATCTAGAGACTTGAGATTGAACCAATTACGTTGTAAAGTTTTCTAGCTTGATCCTGATGAATATAGGAGTGCAAATGGTTCCTCATTTATGTTTTATTTATGCGTCACATGTTCAGCCTCTTATTAAGATTAAGCTCTGCATTTCTCGAAATAAATACCTCTCGGCAGATTTCCCCCTACAACAGTTTTCATTACGTAATTTTCCGGCAATCGTTACTTTGCTAATACTGAAATTTTTTTTCCTTAAAGATTTTTTGCCTTTAATGTTATAGATAATCAGAAAACAATTTTATACAAGAAGAAATATATTTTTTTCCACATCTATATACGCCTACTCCGAAATATCCGGCGAAGATGACCGGGCATGGTCGTCATAACGAAGGTGTATAAAATACTTATACTCGCGATTTTGTGTGTAAGAAACAAAGGTGGAAGCGTTTATCCCTGCTGGAAGTAATTCTCTTGAAGTAGGCCGCCATATTGCCTCGCTATATAGCCGCTGCAGAAGCTAATTATGAGCGAATGTTTTACAAGGGAGCTCGTAGCGAGATAAGGCTGGCCGTGTTCCACTCCAGGCCAGTCATTGTTTACAATTAGTTGAAGCCTTGCTAGCTGCTAATTCAGGGCTCATTGCTAAGTATAAGCAGCAAGCAACATGCTTCTAAGGTCCATCAGATGAACATCTTATCGGGGCATCGTGGATGCCGCTATGAAAATCATCCGGGCTGGAGAATTGAAATTCTGTCGTTTCGGCTTTCGAAAATTATTTTGGCTTCTGCGTGCTATGATAAAATCTTTTATGATCGAGAAGGTGGATTAATTTTTTTCATTAATGGTCTAAAATACGAAAATTAGTATTCAGTTAATAACACTTCACCTGCATTCGTATGATGAAATCATACGAAATTAAATGCAGAGAAATAGGCCAGCGATACCTGCTTAATTCCATCAATACAGCCTAACAAAATAAGCCAAAAATAACAACTAGTTGCTGTAAAGACGGGAAAACTTGGGTATATTAGCAGAGCTAAACCAATTAGCAATCTACCTTAACAAAGTTTGAAAATAAATTGGGCTAAGCTTCGTATTTTTTCCTATTTTAGCGTTCATATAAGAAGAAGCATACAAGTAATTCACACCAGTTTATTCTCTGACAGTTTGAATCAATGTACTTAATTGTTGTGTGTCGACTGAATATGGACGACTCGACGCTGATATTTCTACCATTTCGTGAATGACAGGCAGTTGAGCGCTAATTCCTGATGAAAACCTCAGGTAGTTTCAATGGTTACTTTTGAACATCCGCAGCTGGTTCGCTTTTTATTTCCATGGAAGTGGAGCGGTTTACCAACACTGAACAACTTCAAGCCCAGACATTTCCCCCGAAGAAAAGTCTGAGTAATTGCTAGTCTGTAGCCGGAATCAGCGGTGTCGGGAGATGAAACTGTAGACCATAAGTTACGGATGCTTTATTTACTGTTGAATATCTAGCAGTAAAGAATACCTCGATCCCCGCACCGCGTCTCTCCTAATGTCAATGAAGAAAAAACTTCAGCGTGCAAGGGCTGCTCTTGATACGATAATTACCCATTTTCATTTTAATGAGTTCTATGAACTAACTTTTTAACTAGCGTAGTTATGTGAACTACGTACTGCAAAATATTCACACATTCGAACAAAAATTATGATTGAAAAGTTATAAGCAAACAAATTCAAAATCGAATCGAGCCGAACTCCTAAGACTTGCTTCATAAGTGAAGTGTTTTCATCAACCTCACTCATCTTTCCAGGATATTTCATGGCCTACTTTATCCTAAATTACGGATGATGAACACAACAAAATTTATTTTCACCTGAGTAATGCACTAAGCTAATCCGTAGCCTACTAAAACACACAACCGTAAAAATTGAATCGTTTTAACATCAAATTCGATTCTAACAAATTTAGTCATGTCAATGAACTCGCAAATCAGCCTCTATAAAATCACAGCACGAGGATATGGCCTAAGTAGAGCATATTTCTGATGTGCACAAACAAAACCTGAAGCTCAGCAGTAATGTAAATGAGTAACATACAAGATGGACAGAAAAAATACTGTTTGCTGTGCCGCTAAAATCGCACGTGGCGTACGAGACGTGCGGCTGGCGAACTGGTTTCTGTGCGTTGAAATCTGAACATCTGTTACAATTGTGGCTTTGTTCAAAATTGCTCTCACTTGTTTATCATTACTCAGGGAGCACTTACTTGTAAATCTTTACTATAACCCACCTTCTACTTGTTTATAGTTCTACTAACTCAGCTCTTACTTGTATAGCTTTACTAATTCAGCACCTACTTTAACAGCTTTATTAACACACCTGCTACTTGTTAAAAGCTTTACTAACTAAGCTCCTAATTGTATAGCTCAAATCTTACATCTTAATTAAAACTGCAGGATAGCTTTCCTCACACAGCATCACTTGTTACGATTAACAAACTTATCTCTTACTTGCATTAGTTTATTTGCTCAGCACTTACTTGCTTTACTTAATGGAGCTGCTACTTTCATAACTTCACTTAAGAGAAGCTTCATATAAGTTTCATTCCTCAATGTCTGCTATGTCTTTGCATCGCTTGTACATGTAAGCAAGAGCTTCGCTTTACACAACTTGTCGCCATTGTTTATTAGTCATTTATGTAATTGTTAATTGAATTATTACGGTTTGTATAAAGTTACTAGGCTAAGTTATACGTACCTAATTGCTTATTGTACATCTAATTATTTGTATTATTTTCTCTTAAATAAATACTGCATGCATGTTTAGTTACTACACGTTATAATGGTCGTTAGTGTAATTTTATCATGCTTACTAGCTACTTGTATGGCTGGGAAGGAATTCAACTCCTATAATTGCTGCATGATTAGTTTTAAAACAATATAAATACTATTTATATAGTTGCTACGTGTCTTGTAGTTTCTTGTGTGGCTAGTTTTTTAATAACTAGGCATATGGCGTTCATTCGCACTTCCATTACTTGTACACCTGTTACTAACATGGATGCAGTTGGAACGGCTGTTTTTACTTGCAATATAAATACAACTGTAAATTAGAAATTTGCAACGTGCGAAGAGTCTGAATTCCGTTTCAAATCAACATGAAGTTATGCTCAATTATTACAGTTCTTCATAAATATATTTAAAACTTTTGAAGCTATAATTTCCCATTTTTTATTGTAAGAAAAATTTTTTGATCATACGAATTTTATGACATCAGTTGTTGAAATCAATTCAAAAGTTAAAACTAATTCGACAGTTGAAATTAATTCGGCCGTTGAAATTAATTCAACAGTTTCAACTCATTCGACAGTTGAAACTAATTTAACATTATCAATTACTTTTAACATTATCAACTTTTAACAATAACATTATCAGACAAGTCTGTCCCCGAGAAACAACCGTTCAACTTTAACTGATGAACTAATTTGAATCACCTTTTTTCCTGGAAATATCAATCCCATTTGTTACAATGAATTAATTTAATTATACAGTTGATTATAATCATTGTTTGGGAATCATTTTGTTCTCTGAATAAGAAAGCTTGCTTTCGAATTCTCCCAGCCGTCCTCTAATCTTAGCCTCTCGTGTATATATAAAAGTTGAATAGAAATGAAAGGCGTCATTGCAGGCCCCGAAGTTGTTCGTGCAGATCTGTTGATCGCTATTGAAGCAAGCAGCAGATCGCCAATTGCCGTACTTAAATCCTGAAATCAATTATACTTATCTTCAAGCCGAGACGCAAAGTGTGAATTCAATTGAAAGACATGAAAGATTAATATTCCCTTTAATTATTCCTACCTGCATTGTAAGTTGCTTAATTTGAACCCGTATAAATACAAGTCACTTCCACGAACAGATTATGTGCCGTTCTTAAATCGTGGCTACGATCTCACTAGCGACAGTAGCTGCACCCGCGCTACTGTCCTCCTATCAAAAGCTACTATTGACACTGTGGAGGAATCAGCAGAGACGCAGGCCATTCAGAGGTGTGAGATAAGCAGAGGTGTCTCTGTGAGCGTACAGAGAACCCCTGCTGCTGGTCAATAGACCAGCTTGTTGAGCGCCGGGGTCTGGATTGAGATGTTACTGTGGCTAACATTTGTTGCTATTTGGCCTATTCAAAAGTTCGCGTAACTTATTAAGATCTTAAGCCCCAAGGAACCTGCGCAATTGGATTTGGCTTTGGCTCGTATAAATAGAGTGATCGTCTGTGTAGTGCGTATACGTTTATAGAGCTTCTTGAATATCAAAGGTTCAAGCCTCGCCAGTATTTGCTTTCAATGTACTCGCGTAGCTAAATTTTTTAGACGATTTAACTCGAGCAAACGACCAACCGCGCATCAATCAACGGCCTTTATTCAAAACTTATGGAAATTTCCAAAATGAGTGGAAGAAATTGTGCACCTTTGTATATCTATGTGATTCAAAATATGTATATTAAGTTGACTCCAATTCTGTCAAAAATAATCAAATGAGCGAAGTTTAACGCAATCCGGCTTAATAATTTATGAAAATTTTTGTATTTCAGGTCAATTTTGTAGCGAATATGTTTGAAAATGCAATAAATATTTATAACAAATTTAGAGTAGATAAATACGAAGATATGAATAGATATATAGATAAAAAATGCATCGATCGATACATCATATGCATTCTACAATTATTGGTGAATCATTGTCACTCATTATCATTATCAGAGTATGCAGTTCCAAGCCAGGAAAGAGACCTCAACGCGTTACAAGTAGCGATCCAAACACTTGCGTTTGCTGAGCTCAGCGGCACGGTATAAAAAGTAAGCCGTGGTAGCGCCGACTGCTCTTGTGTCATCCCAAGCAATCGTGTCAACATAAATTTACGTTACATACCAACATATATTCATTTTCAACACATATCGACATCCACTTCAATGAATATTTTAGCATCATAACAATACGAATTAAAGTTTATAATTTTTAGCGCATTTTCTCATTTATGGAAAAAATGCACTATTGTGCTCGCCATGTCCGTCTGTCTGTCTGTCTGTCCGTCTGTCCGTCCGTGACCACGTTTTCGCCGACGAGAAAATGAGCTCTCTGTCACTCACTGCAGTGAGTACTGAGTTATATTTTTCCAGATTATTGCGAATTTCATTATCATGTTAAGCCCATTTTTAAATTCATAATTATTTAGTTATTTTAGTTTTCTCTAGCACACAACGGTCGAAATTTAAGTAACTTCGTAAGGATGCCGAGTAGCTCCGTTGTCTGTATTCGATGAGTCATCATCTAGACGCATTAAGTGTGCACCCGAAGCATCCTTTGGTCTAGATATGGGAGGATGCGTGATCGTTAGCCGGCGAGGCCTCGCAAAACGATCATCCTTTGCTTAATTTGATCTCAGAACCTGAACATAATCGTGCTCGGTGAGCAAGTCGGGTATCGAGGAAGCGCATCTCATCGAACTTTAATGGCCGCCACCGAGTGAGGCAAATCTATCGTCATCCTCCACATTTGGGGCGCTTTATTAATTATCTCAGCGGGTTGGGCGAGAGGCGAAAGTCTCATGTTAAGCTGTACTGCCTTCAAGATCAGAGGTGAGCTGGCAATGGCGTGGGAAGCGAACGAAAACGTGGTCTCTGACTTGGTCATATTCGCTAATAAGATCATACGAGGCCTGTCGACTTGCAACTTATGAACCATGCAAGGTCATGAATGCGACGTGAATGAGGAGCATCCAAGCCCGCGTGACCATTCAACGTTTTGTCCTTTCCTCAAGTATTATGAGTGGACCGGCCTGGATCTAAATTACGTCTCAACGATCACGTAATGCACATTTTTAGGGGGTGGGGCCACATACGTTTCAGCGGCATAGAAGCACAGTGTTCTAGTCCCTCATCGAGATTCAGAAACTGAACAACTGTTTGTCAATAGTTTAAATTGAGCCTACAGTAATTCTATGGGATCATTTCATGTATGTAGCTGCATAGTGGTGATGGTGTGGCAAAGCGAGTTAACTAGTCGGCAACCAGTAACTACTGGTAATTGTTGCGTTGCGAAAGCATGAGATCTTCGTCTGAGATTGAGAACTTGACAGTTTTGACCTCTTCACCCTGCATTATCATAGGCAAGTTTCAGCTTCATCGGACACCATTCGTAAGCAAGCCACATCAGTAGGAATCCGATCTCTTTTGAAATTTCTTTTGTGGCAAATGTATGGGAGCTTTCGCCTCTCAAGCTCAAGATTTATTTTTGGCAGTGCAGTTGAGTTGTAGAAATCCACACCTCGCGACATCGAAGGCTATTGTTTTGCATTGAGAGCGACCCACGTCTTGCCAATTCTCGACGCTCGTTCTTCATTTGAGTTCTTCGACTTGTTCTCATCTATTCATATTCACGACCGCCGACACGACAAGCTCACGACCTGCTCAGCAAACGAGACCGGAATTTCGGGCCGTATACCTTAAGACTTGCAAAAAAGACATTCGAAGAACAACACGATTCTTTCACTCTGAAGTCCAAATTAGTATACATCAGGTTACAAGCTGACATTAATTACATAGAATTAGATATCTACGCTCGTCTTCTTCCTTGGAATTGATTTTTAATGGAAGGTGTGCCATTCCAAATCATCGTGTAGAAATGGCCTCGGCTTTACAATACATTTGAAAATTGGAAGAGTTTTTCCATCTTTAGTTAATGTCTGTTTATAAATCTCGTATATTTAACAAAGGAAAATTGAATTTTAACAATTAATAAGTTATTTTAATAATTTTATGCGGATGCAAGCCTTCATACTCCATGAGATGCACCGAACGCAGCCCACACATTTGAGACAACTGCCGCTAACAGCATTTATCTTCCAAGTTCCCTGACACGACCTCAGATTTTTCATGAGCTGCTGACCGCCAATTCTGAAAGCTTGATTCTATGGCAAGTCTCACCAGAGCTGATGCAATCGCACAGCTATTCAATCCCGACAATTTGGTATGTCACTCCTACGATGGACCTTCAATAGCAGCTCTTTCCTGATTCTCTTCATCAAGGTTCGGTGTTGAAGATCCATATTCAGCGCCCAAGTCACTTCATTCGTCTGGGCGGAACATGAATTTCCATCGTGCCATTTGCAGTTCAGTTGGCGAAGAACGGCAGGCGGCATCATTGGGATTCGGTCATCGTTGTCCAGGTAACACAATAACTAACAACCATTAAGATGCGCGGCGTACGGACGTTTCTAGTCACGAATCTGCAATGACTTAGTTTTCGCCTAAGGATGTGGCAAATGTGTGCCTTTAAAAGGTAATGGGAGTGCCTTTAATTTTTAAAATTTTAATAAATATTTATTCTCTGGCCATTAATCGCCCTTCTTTAAACAAGCTTAAGATTGTGTGCATCTGAGTCCGATTAAGGACATCGGTTTGTATTAATTTTCCAAAAAAAAAATCACACAAGCAGCATTGTAATATTCACGTGTGCCAGAGAATTCTCTTCCACCGTTATCACAGTGAAGCATTCTACTCGTTGTTCTTGCATCGAGTTTCAATTCTGAAATATTCGGTTGGAAAACTGGGTATCATTTTGTCGTGCTTTCAATTTGTCATGAACGTTTTTTCCATCTTGCACCAGGCAATAAATATATCGAAAATATTCTCAGTAGTTGTGAGATTGACAAGGCAGAACTCTAAATCTCCCACGGTGTCTCGCGAGGCCGTCGTGATCACCGAAGACTTGGCTGAATCCTTTCAGACTTGCGGTTGGTCACGAATACCGAGTGTCATGATCTATCTGCTTTAAAGTGTTGCTCTGTAATGCTGTTGCGGTGGTGTGCTTTAAAGTGTTGCTCTGTAATGCTGTTGCGGTGGTGTGCTTTAAAGTGGTGCTCTGTAATGCTGTTGCGGTGGTGTGCTTTAAAGTGGTGCACTGTGATACAGTTGTGGTGGTGTGCTATTAAGTGGTGCACTGTGATACAGTTGTGGTGGTGTGCTATTAAGTGGAGCACTGTGATACTGTTGAGGTGGTGTGCTATTGAGTGGTGCACTGCGATACAGTTGTGGTGGTGTGCTATTAAGTGGTGCACTGTGATACAGTTGTGGCGGTGTGCTATTAAGTGGTGCACTGCGATACAGTTGTGGTGGTGTGCTATTAAGTGGTGCACTGGGATACAGTTGTGGTGGTGTGCTATTAAGTGGTAGATACAGTTGATGGTGCGAATATATCGGTTCTTGCTTGCCCCAGGTCGAAAGACTGTATATATAAAAAATGTAACTCAGTACTCACTGAAGTGAGTGACAGAGAGCGCATTTTCTCGTCAACGAAAACTTGAGGTCACGGACGGACAGACAGACAGACGGACATGGCAAGCACAATAGTGCATTTTTTCCATAAATGAGAAAATGCGCTAAAAATCAATGATTTTTCAATTCAATGAAGAGTTGAATTCAATAACTAACTTAACGTTCAGAAATTACCTTACATTCAGAACTCACGTGACAGGTTACGTCTTCGTAACACTTATTCACAATAATTCGTAGTACGGAGCACGCTCGAATAGTTAGTGTATATATCTACGTATACGTTGTGCGAAATTGCGAGTACGAATCTCTGATGAAGAGAAATGAAGTTTTCATTGGCTTCAGTAGCGTGACCTGATGATAAGTCTAATGATATGATTATGAGAGCTCGTATAGTCTTTACTCCAGCATCATCTTCTCTAATGGAAATGTTCATTAGTTAACGTGTCTGAAGACGACACTTCCATTGTTCATTTGGCGCTTGAGCGCTGGGTAATACGGCTGCAAAATACACATGCAGTTGCAGAAGCCAATAATATTTATGATCGAAAAATTAAAGCTTTGAATACGTTGCAAGCTGTTAAATGTCGAAAGAAGGTGTTTACGAAGAAATTAACGTTGATACAAATTCAAATTTGTCTAACAGCAAAAAATCGTCAATAAAATTTTCACAAGAAAAGTGCAAAGAGAGTTCAAGGTGACTTCCCGTGAAAATAAAATTGGTTTAACACGAAATCGATTTTTTTTACCGTCAACTAACAATCTTGAACTTGCCGACTTTTCCTGGTGTTTCCTGAAGAAATACATGCGATTTTCTGAGAAAACTCAGTTAAGTTCCATGAAGCGATTGATGAGCAACACAGACTTTCATTTTTTTGCTAGGGTCATTAGTTGAGGAGCATGACTTGCAATGCCGTGATTAAGTTGGCATCCTGTGATTTAAGGCTCGGCCATTGCTGACATTCTACGGTAAAGTGACAGCCGCTGGCACGCGAAAGCCAATCAATTCTACAGCTTTGAGTTTTCCATTTCCGTTATTCTTTAATTAATTAACGATTATTTCAGAACCACCAGCTTCAGTCTGGGGGAATTTTCATTTTTATTGGGTATTGCATATATATATGAATTCAAGCATTGGTACTGCGGATCTCACTTCGCTGGAAAATTACATCTGCGTTGAGAGAAAAATTTCTCATTACTTATAAACTAATTAAAAATATTCAGTTTATATTATTCTGAACTCCAGAAAAGAAAGTTTGTGCGTTGTCCAACTGGTATGACCGCTAACACCGTTAGCGAAACAGCGTTCACAGTCTCGTGTTTATTAAAGCCACTAAAATAACTTTGTTTTTCCATGCAACGACAAAACCAGAATTATTTTCCATTGCGAATCTAGGCCCAATTGTTTTTTATTTGGTCCTTAAGCAATTAAAGAATTTAAGTCATCCTAAACAAATTAGCGTCCTTAACAGAGGAATATGTTCAGCTTTGTTTTACTTCATTCATGAAGCGCGTCTCAGGCATTGCAAAGCGCAGCGCAATGTGACAGGCTTACAGCTTTTATTGCCAATTAATGTCTACAGAATGTCGCACTGTCCCCGACTTGAATGTTTTCCTAAAGTTGTTTCGTAATCGCAGAGTGACAAGGGAAATAATTAATGGATAAAAATAGAAGGCTTCATTTTTAAATTCGATGGAAAAGAAGAGAAAATCCTTGATTCTGAACAACGCGAAAAGGCAGATGAACACCCAAGCTAAATATTTTTTTTTCGTCGACTATCTTGGAAAAAAATACTTACACTCCGATTTTTAGCATAAGCGTTTATAAATTCATTGTTTATTTACATAGAAGACCTTATTCATTAGTCGTAGATGCTTCATATAAGCAATAACTTGTTAGTTAGATATTAATATGGAGAAATAACTCAAAACAAGACCATGCATAAAAGGCCATACGTGCCATAATCGCCTCGACATCGCAGTGTCATATAGTCGCAACCTAGTCAGACATGAGCAGGTTTGATACAATTTATTACATGATCAGGTATCTACAATAATCTTATTCATCACATTTTAGTTTCAAATAACATCTTATTGAGGTTGTTACGTATATATCAAGATAGGTTCAATTATGCAAAACGACAAGTACGTGTTTGAACAAATTAAATGAAGCCGGTTTTAAGACGTTGAGACATTATAGTTTAGGGTAATTCAGCAAGTAATTCAACGGCATATTCTTGCGCTCGATGTTATCATAAATTTTCGTCGAGGTTAACTTCACGCTTTTGAAGATCGTGCGAGAGATACGCGCCCAATAAAGAGACGTGACGAGGCACCGAAAACCCTTTAACGAACTTAGCAAGATAACTTATAAGGAACTAACATACAGTTTATAACTAACTCACGGAGACAGTTCAAGACGAACACCCTACAGAGACAGTTTAAGACATACGCACAGAGAGTTTACAACAAACACACAGAGATAGTTTACCACGAACACGCAGATACAGTCTTTAACGAACACATAGAGGCAGTTTACAACGAAGACGCAGAGACAGTCCATAACGAACACAGAGAGACAGTTGTATTCCGAACACACAGAGGCAGTTTATAACAAACACACAGACACAGTTTTTAACGAACACACAGAGACAGTCTGTAACGAACACAGAAGTTGTATTACGAGCACACAGAGGCAGTTTATGACGAACACGCAGAGACAGTTTTTAACGAACACACAGAGACAGTTTATAACGAACACACAGAAATAGTTATATAACGAACACACAGAGACAGTTTATAACGAACACACAGAGACAGTTTTTAATGAACACACAGTGACAGTCTATAACGAACACAGAGAGGCAGTTGTATTACGAACACACAGAGACAGTTTTTAACGAACACACAGTGGCAGTCTATAACGAACACAGAGAGACGGTTGTATTACGAACACGCAGAGACTGTTTATAACGAACACACAGAAATAGTTATATAACGAACACACAGAGACAGTTTATAACGAACACACAGAAATAGTTATATAACGAACAAACAGAGACAGTTTATAACGAACACACGCAGACAATTTATAACGAACACACAGAGTTTACAACGAACACACAGAGACAGTTTATAACGAACAGAGACGGGTTGTTTGAAAATCACTGACACAGTAAATAACGAACTTGTTTAGACCGCTTAATACGAATTCGCAAAATCAGTTAAAACAAACTCAATAAGACAGTTTATATCGCGCTTCCCTCATTACCGAGCATTATTTATGACAAAAACTTTATTTGGTGTGATGCTTAAATAAAGCACGACACGATCGTACCGAATCGTTAGTACGACAATATCGGAGAGGCAGCGTGATCGTTCACGTAGCCTTGAGCTTCCCATGAGTGTTGCTATAAATATTCAATTGATACCTGGATTACATATACAGAACCGATCAGAAACATGTTTAATGAAAACAATTGCCAAATTAAATGTTGCAAATTTGTTGAAGAACGTTGCATCACTGAAGGTTGTTACAAACATATTCGTTCAGTTCAGAGACTCGGCCCGATGTATATAGTGCATAGCATCATAAAATCAGATCAAAGCTCATCTCTATCAACATTATACCAAGATCCAGTTCCAAAAATCGACATGAACCCATTGTTTTGAATCAACATGTTGTGCTTCGAAGCGTGATTAGAATTTATTATTGTAATAACATTTCATGAGTTTTTCTAAAAGTAATATCAGGACTCTTCATTGGTCATCAGGAAGCTGAAGATGACTTGGCTGCGCCAAGGTGCTCGTTGCGCTCCTCAGCGAAACGTGTCTCGCAACGAGCGCATGAAACCTATTTCTCTTTGAAATTCTCGGTCGATGTTATTGAACCTTTTTGTGTTATTTGAAAAATTATGATTTTATTTCAAATTTAATGCCTTCAGAGTGTCTCACTCTTCCCAGAAAAAAAAATTACTGGACCTTGAGGTGCAGGTTAAGAGTCAAGCAATGTCCGCCGGCGGGCTCCGATCAACGAGTTTTATAATTAATTTCTCCTTCATGCGGGATGCATAGCGGACATATTTTGTGGCAAGTCTCCCGCGAAGGAACGACACCGGCATGCCTGGCTCGTCCATACGTGTCAATCAGAGCCGATGTAATAGAATCAATCGACGGGCGAGCCACTCACGCACTACGCCAATCTTTCCAGCCTCGGATGAGCGTCTTGCACGATTTGATGAATTCGATGAAAGTCATGGCTCTTTTTGACAGCAGTCGACACGACCCTCGATGATTACTGGGACCCTGCCCTCATCATTGATTAATCAGACCATACGGGGAGCTGAACTTTGAGCTTTAGTGCCCGACCCTCCGCGAGAATCTGGGTTCGCTATTGCAGATCGCGTGACACGGAGTTGCCTGCGTTCCGATCTCGGGCAGGAATGTTCCATAGGAAAAGATAGGGCCATCAAAAGTTTCAAATTCTCTTGTAAAAACCCAAATGTTTTATAATTCTTTATTAGGATACGTTTATGTTTTAGAATCCATTATTTCGGGAAGAATTTATAGAAATTGTTTGCTGCGAACACGAATGACATGAAATGCTTGCCTTGAAACAGAAATAGAAAATAATTTACAGTATTAACAAGATGCTGTATCTAAGTTCCTGTCAAGATCACGATAGGTATTCAATCTTCAGTTAAGTCACGTAGAGTATCCATAAATTAACTCAAATCATATCAATCAAAGTAAGCTCGTAGAAGACTAATATTAAAAGGTTTCAACTCAAAGAGCGTACCGAAAACTATCTGTTTAATTCGTGCCCACCTAAATAATTTCAAAGAGTTGCACTTGATAAACATTCTAAGAACTTACAGCAGTTACGCTGCTCTAATTTTTGACGTCGAGATTTTGACGAGATTCTGAATGCTAATCCTCTGTATAGTCATGGTTTATTATCAGGAAGTGAACTGAGTTAACAATTTGCCAGAGATAACGTTTCCTATCACCTAGAAGTGTAAATTGGTATTACAAATCATAACGTTCACTAAGAAATGCAACCCCTGGAACAACTCCCTCATAATTATTCCTCTAAGATACAATTTTAGCGCTACTTGAATGTTTAATCTGCGATTAGATAATTCATAAATCTTTGCACGCTAAGCTGCACGGGGCCAGATTGTGCAGCGAGCGTTATGTGGCGCAAGAGGACGCGTTAGCCGTGCGCGTTTTGTTGAATTACTTGCCGCTTTTTCTTGCGTCAAGGAAGTCGTTAATCGCTAATCAAGGCTGATTTATCACGCATTTGTCGGAGTTGGCATGAAGAAGCGCCGATTAAAATCGAGGCTACAACGCTTGCGCGATTTAGGGCGACGGAATCGTGATGGTGTATAGGATCGAGGAGCCTTTATTTTGAGGCGTCCTGAACATTGCTGTGAACTGCTGTATGGTGGTTTTACGCCTCAGCGTCACGCGCATGTCGGGCGTTACCGCGTCGACAAACTGGTGACGTTTCAATATAATGCATATATCACAGACAAGTGTAAATGCTTGCACGTTTCTTAATTAATATCCTAGAATAAGTCCGTGCTCATTAATTACTCTCTGCTCTCATTGATTTCTAACAATTGTCAATCGAGCGAGTAATAATTGTGCATCGACAAACTGGTGACATTTTGAAAAAATGCAAACATCACAAACGAGCGAAAATGCTTGCATGTTTCTTAATTAATAACAGCTAACCTGCAGTCATTTTCAATTTTTCAAAGATAGAGTGTTCTTTAGCCGACAAGCCCAGAGAGATAATCCAAGATAATTTCTTAAAATAATTAATGATTAAACATGCGTTATTTCAATAGATTTTAGCTGAACTACAATTGTGACTGCCAATCACACCACTTGTGACAGCCAATCACATCACTTGTACCAGCCAAACACATAACTTGTCACAGCCAATCATTTCACTTGTGACAGCCAATCATATCANATAAAGATTTATTATCATGCCCGATCGTTGTTTCCCTGTCCTCGCCACGACATTATTTTCGTCACATATCAACTTGCGATTCTTCATTTCTTTGAGAGAATAGATCCAGGAAAATAACAATAGAGGAATCCCGCAGAAATCGACGGACGTTTCTTACTAGTAAAATGAACAAGCCGAACAGAAACTGCGCATAGGCTGTCTTTACATTCAGGAGGCCTCAAATTAAGGCAAGAAGTATTTAATGCTATGATCAATTAATTATTCATTAATCACTCTCAGTCAGAAAAAAACTGAAATTTTATTTTATTCTAACAGGACATATACGAATAAAACCCATCACACAATGGGAAAAACAAGCGTCTCTTCGAGCCAGTGCAAGCTTGATTCTTTAAGCCGCGCTCTCCCACGTCTGTAAGATTTATCACAAGCAAATTGAAATAAAAATTCTATTGACTGCGTTGCTTTCAACACAACAAACTGCCGTGTTGAAGAGAGTGCAAACTGATGCTTATGTCAAGCGGGGTACTCACACTGACGGATTTTGATGCATCGCTGCCGTGTTGGGAGCGATGAAAAAAATGCGAACTGAGCGCATTGCTTACCACGCATAGCAGTGCATAGCGGTGATGCCGCGCATGAGAGAAGTGATGCCGTGCCATGAGAGAAGTGATGCCGTGCATGAGAGAAGTGATGCCGTGCAAGAGAGAAGTGATGCCGTGTCGTGAGAGAAGTGATGCCGTGCCATGAGAGAAGTGATGCTGTGCCATGAGAGAAGTGATGCCGTGCCATGAGGGAAGTGATACCGTGTCATGAGAGAAGTGATGCTGTGCCATGAGGGAAGTGATACCGTGCCATGAGAGAAGTGATGCTGTGCCATGAGAGAAGTGATGCCGTGCCATGAGGGAAGTGATGCCGTGCCATGAGTGCCATGAGAGAAGTGATGTCGTGCCATGAGAGGCCGCGGCCAGCAAGCAGCAGGCATTTAGTTGTGGTTTATTTCTTCTATGAACTTTCCTAAAGTCACTTTAGTCGAATACATGCACTTGCAACAACAGGTGTCAGAAGGCATTTAAGCGCGCATTTATTCGCGTTTGCAATTATGCAGTGGTTTCATTCTCATACTAAGAGATGGTCCCAGCATTGACCGGGATAGATAATCCCTGTAATTTTGAAATCCGTTATCCCGAATTTCCTTCATAACAATAAAACTAAAATCCGCTAATTAAATACATGCATTCAAGCTAGCAACGAATTGAACGTCGAAATACCGCTTAACTCCCGCCCTGTTTCACAATGACCGATGATTCCATAGTTAAAATTTGAACTCATGTCCAGGTAATATACTGAAAGATGAATATCGTGCACATGCACTGCAATAGCCCATAATATATTGGCAGTACCAGTGGTTGCGCAATACATATACGCTAAAATGTATCATTTTCTTTGTTCCGTCCCCCCAATAAGCCGTATTGAAGCGTACCAACAAGCTCGCTACATTAGAACATAGATTATGATAATAATTTCGTAGCACCTCCCATCCCTTGAAAAGTCGCTTCAAAGTTCCCGCAGTTCAGCAGGCACTGCCCATCACCAACGTACGGAAGTCATACGTTCATCAATAAGATATACCGGCAGCTCCTAATGATATCGATCTATTAATTATCCCAAGACTTAAATGGATCAATTTTGAAAGGCGCCTCTCGGGTACAACCATCGCTGCTCCAATCAGCCTCGATTGATACTTCCAACACTTCAGAAGTGATCTCAATATGTTGCACTTTGGTAGCTTGAAGCTCTTCTAAATTGTAAAGCGCTTCTGAACAATGGGAGCGCATTGAAAGTGATCTTAAATCAGTCAAGCATCATTTTAAGATCGTTCCGTAACTCAAGAAGCGGCCGCAGGCGTTGTTTTGAGGTGTGCAAATTCAAGGGTTGATTTTGATGTATTATAATCATCCTCTAGCTTCCATCTCTAATCAAGGGCGCTTAGTATTAGAGCCATCATTTATGTATAGATTTCAAACGTTTAGTCTTTCTGAAAAAAATACCCATCTCTCATACTTTATTTGAGCCTTGACAACATATATTCATGGGTGGGCTTATGACAGTTCGATAACTCGCTAAAAAATTATAAGAATCTGTGACCGGCCAGCGATCGGGCGGCACTATTAATTAAGTCGTACATTTAGCTAAAGCAGGACTTGCACAGAGGTATAAATTCAGAAATTAAATAGAGGTCCTCCATTAACTTGAGAGCTCGTCTCAAATTCAAGCATCGAAACGCCAGTCGTGGTATATTTCTTGACAGAAAGTTGTTATCTTGTTGGATCTGATCAATGTGATTGGTTTTGGACTGTGTATCCAGGGCGGAATTTAGCAGTGCATTCCAGCTCAGCTGTTCTGTATGGCACGAGCATGAAACTGCCTTCATCACACTCAAAGAAATTAGTGACACTGTGTTCAAATAAGGATACACTTTTGCTCGCGTGTGGGTCATCCTGATGCAGATAGGCATATCAAAAATGGAGTATCAGTACTACGTTGTCTCTGAGATATGGGTAGTAAAGTGTGTTATTATTTTTCCGGCATATGACCCATCAAATTTTCTGAGTGTATCTTCGCGTAAACAATAACACTTAATGCGTCCCCATATCAAGTGCAGGCAGCTCCATGCTAATAGCTTCAATTAACAATGTAATAACATAAATATGAGTTTATATGCACTGAAGTAGTAGCAGCAATCGTACGCAACGCATGCACTGAGACAACGCATTAAACTCAGGCAAATTTGCTCTCTAATGTGGCTCTTATGTGTGCGAATCGCGACCTAATCTCGACATAATCGATGGCGTTCTCCAACTTTATGCTAATCACATGATAATTGGAAGAGGCACCGAATAATTGCTCTTGTAGAAAGCTTGAGAAGTACCGGCGCATCTGGTGAATCCTCTTAACGGGGAAAATTTTTGAAATTTTTGGTTTGAAATTTTTTTATTGAACTCAAGTATGAGTTTTTCTTCCGATTTGTCTGCCAGTGATTATTCATGTCTTGATACACACGAATATTCAGAAATAATTTTGCTAATTTGTCTAAATTTCCGGCTTAAGCCTATTAATTGTAATCTGGATATGCGATTATCTCACAAAAATACCATCACCTAATTATTTTTGAGTATTCACCACACTGTAATTGCCTCACTAGCTAAGAGCTGGTAACTTTTATTTCGTACTGACAATAAGCTGCGACTTTATTTATTTTATTTTAATTTACAAATTTGAGAATATTTTTATAATTAACTCTAAAATTTTATTCATGATCTGAGTTAAGGCCTTAATTGGGAAGCGCTAATAAATGTTGACATGCGTGAAATGTTTTGATTAGGCATGCAAATCTTCGTCGTCCCAGAAACAAACTCGTCTTTAAAAATGAATTAATATCAAGAACAGGCGCAATTAAAAGGCAAGTTTTTTGCCGTGTTTATTCTTTTCAGCGAAAGCCCTGTCATGAAATTTACTGTGCGTCACAAGCATAAGATTGCTGCAACACGAAGCCTCAAACTGCTGCGCGTGGCCCACTTAATATGTTTGCAAAAAACTCTCTTACTGCGCATGGGAAGAAATCCTGTACAGATCAGCAAAAAAACAGAGCAATATTACGAGTATGTAAGCTGAGTGAAGCTCCTTTTTTGATGATGTGGAGCAAAAACAAAAAGAATCACCGCCAACCTTTTAAGTAGGAATGAATAGGAGAGATTAAATCTTGAACTACTGAAAGCGCTGAAGTCTGGAACGTGTGGAAAATATGACATCGATAATGATGCATACCAGATCACGAATCCTACCACGTGATCACCAATTGAAATTCCTGCAGCATAAAAAGTGAGCTTGATAGGTTACTAGCTCTGCCGTCGTCGATATCTCTACTGTAACAACTGCCCAATCATGATGTTTTTTTTACTTATGAAAAGCACATGATAATCTGCAAGTAATTTAACTATGGCCGAGCTTCTTATTTTAAGAGGCTGCCGAAAAAGTCCAGCTGCAATTAATGCAAGCGAGACGGGCTTTAATCACCTTAGCGATAATAGTGAAGCCATCGTATGGCGAAGTGAACAATACCGCCACATTCCCTGGACCTTTAATAATTGTAGAAGGCAACTTCTTGTGCGGCCGAAAGCATTCCTTCTTAAGAGTCTTTGTAGCAATCTTTGATACATCCGAGACCGTAAATTTGAACCCCCCTGTTTGTTATTGGCTAGTTTGATATTTAATCTGAATAGAGATTGGTTTTTGGACTGGGGCGATTTCACTTTTACATATGGTACCCCTTTGGCCATACGTATAATTATATCTGCATTCTCAAAGCCATTTGTGAAGATTGAATGTTTGAGGAAAGTCTTACGTTAACGGGGATCTTGAAAATCTAATTTTTGAGAAAAGTTATCTTGGAAACCTGGAAAGGATTAGGTTGATCTATCTTGTACTGTAAGTGAAGCATGTGAATAATTGCGATACAGTATTCATTGTGTATTGTGTTTTTAGATGGAGTAATCAACGAGTACATTATCTTTTGGAAATGTCCGATGTCCAGGATTATTAGATCGGGAGAATCTTGAACCAACAATTATTCAGACTACATTAATTACCTAAGTTCATTTCAAAAATATAAATAACCCCAAAAATATTGACAGTTTGAGCTATGAGACAAAACACCACGCATGCAGAGAAATTTGAGGCTTCATTCAACTAGAAGCAACGAGCTGAGCGCCTAGTTATAATTTAGTGTACTCTATATTGAAAAATGCGAGACAATTTAGGACTAAATAAGGTCGTAAGATGCGTCAGCAGAGAAATTTAAGATTTTGAAACAAAACAACGACGATAATTGCCACAGCAATCGACCAAATCTGTCACCGATTTTATATTCACATTTAGACAAATTCAACATATAGAGGAAGGTGAAAACTTCAGTAAAGTATCTTCATCACTTGCTGATTTCTGAGCTAAAGAATATTTGGTGTTGATGACGTGGACAATCCAAGACGAGATGTGCAAGAATTTCTCCGGCAGAACAGAGCTCGTTGGCCGCCATAATGCATGGCTGTTCAATTCGTGCATTGTGAAGGTCGAAGCTTTAGGAGTGAATACCTTATCTGGCCCACAACTCTATTGTACTTCGCGGTGGGCGATCAAATCGCAAACAAGTATTTGAGTCAGTGGTCCGTTAAAGGAAAGACTTCAAAAATGCCCGCTCCATAATAATAAGAAAACAGCCTTGAAATGAACAATTGGGCGCTTTCCAGTCACACTGGTAATTTAGTTTCAATAGAACTGGGATGGGCGGCGTAAGTTCCTTTTTGTATGAAACAATGGACCCTGATTTGAAGACTTCGCATTAAAAATGACTGAATACGGCAAAAAATGAACTGTCATCGCAAACTGCAATAATCTTTTGGCAAAATCATGAATCTATAACAAGCAAATTTGATCATCAATAATATCACTTTATAGATACATGGCCTTAAATTGTACAATAATTGCAAAAAAAATAATTCAATGAATCAATGATAAAAATAATATAATAATAATGAAAATTACGATTTCTAAAAAGTTTTATGTAGAAAGTCGTTCTAGATTTTATTTTATTTTGGTATTTATACCCTTCTAGTAATAAAAAATATCATTCAATTTTCGCAGAATGCCGGCCAAGGCTGCTTGCCTTTACAAACCGTATGGCAGCGCGCGTCTTTATCCGTCAATATGATAACTGTGAGGAAGTTGAAGTAAAGAGAATATCACGATATCAGTCAGAAAATTTCCTTTCTGATATGTCAATTATCGGAGACGAAATCTGCATTGATCCAGCAATTATCTCGATCAAGAGGGAGTAGACCGTCCGTAAAGGTTATTAATCTCTTATTGAGATTAAAAACAAACAGTTCAAAAGCACAATATGATGCAGGTTTTAGGAAACAAGCTCTCACCTCCTACTCGAGAATTCGAGTGAGAAAACTTAACGATGCTATCCTAACTTAATCGAATAACCACTATTCAGATTCAGAAACAACCATAATGCAAACTGCAATAGCGCAATCCGGAATTATTCTTATTATATGCGCAAACCAAGTAGCAAATGCTATAGAGCATACAAGTATAATAAAATAACTATTTCTAATCACCAGAAGTTCCACGCTAAGCCTGACCAAATGATCGCATGTCACTTTCGATTAAAGTAGAAGTTAAGTTCACATAATAATTTTTCAGCCTGCGACGCCATGTGAATTCAAGTTAAAAAAAATTGAAAGCGAAGACGGACATTAATTTGGGCTGCAGGCCACACACCGGAAGTAAAATTTTTGCAGAGGAATCTTCATGTGCATATTAGGGTAATATTAATGACCGTTACGTAAATCAGTGAATATTGATGCAATATTATCAGTGATTTTGGTAACTTAATCTACGTTGATATTTGTAATTGCCCATCTTTAGCATCTATAAGGCGCCTGGGAATGAAGCACGAGCTGGCGAACCTCACATTTGTAGACGCTGAAATGTGGATCTCAGTTTCAGTTTGGATTAAAGTCGCGATCGCTAGCTCATGAATCAAGACCACGCCCTTGCTCTGTTTCGATTACCGTGCTGTGGAACAACTTTACGACACGCTATCGCGCCGACGATGAAACAGCGAACGATCTGGTGGTAATATTGGCCCAGCTCTGAAAGACCTGCGATCTTATTCGGCACCAGAAACGTCTTCCTTGTGCCCGATCAGAGACTGAGATAGCCTTATACAGGAAGAACTGGAGCATTTGGTTGAGACGTGATGTAGATTTTGCTCGCCGTGCCTAGCGTCAGTTCATATACCTGAGCGAGGAGACCTTCAACTACAGTGACGTTGGAGAAATGAGCTGGCGCTAGTAAGATTAATTTTGAAGACAACTGACAGATTAGCGATGAAGCTGCGCGCTCTTCGCTCCGAGTGTATTTGCCATGCACTTGACCGTGAGGTGGCTGTTCTCTCCAGAAATTGCGCATAAATTGTGTGATGAAAAGTTGATGGATGCAAGCGCGGAAATGCGCACAGTGCAAGGCAATGGGCAGACGGAAGAGTGAACAGTTTTGTTATTTTTGTTATGAAATGTAAATTTTTTTGATTGTTGCATTATATGCAACAATGCTGCTCGACCGCGAATGCTGCTTCAAATCCGAGGGCGAGTCATTTCGTTCATTGTTCAATATTTTAATGAATTTTAGGGAATTCTAACGAATATTAGAGAATTATTC